>NW_015506582.1:170961-182794 GCF_001515645.1 Sinocyclocheilus grahami
ATCCTGATATCTGCCAGGTTCACCCACAGATGTCTCTCAATAGCTATTATAGCTGCCATGCTTAGTAGCACAGAGAGTGAGATCTGTGGTGCGGCGAAACTCAGCTACCTCATCAGGCCTTTATTCAGGTCTTCCAGTAGGTCAGCCTAATATGCCTGGAGCACCACATCGTGCGCAACGAAGCAACAGTCTGACCTGCTGCTGCGTATGCCCTGCCATCTAAGCGAGATGGCAAGGAGGGAGTTTTAAGAGAGGACGTCTCACCCATAGAAAGATAGCTAGCCAGTCGCCTTTTTTACAGGGGCATCCTCTCATAGTCGTTTCTACGCATTGCCTCGATGTTGGCATAACTCGCATGCTAGAATCGATGAATGCGTAAGAAAGATAACGCTCAAAACTCACCATACACAGAGCACGAGGATTGGGAAGGCTCAGCCTCAGCTTCTTTGCCGTCCTCAGACATCTCCTGCTCTTACCAGGCCAAACCCAGCAGAGCACCAGCCCCCGGATCAAACGATGTTAAAGAAATAACATCATCCTCCAGCAGCTTACTCTCGTCCACAGCCGACGAGCGCGAGAGGGAAAACCCCTTTTTAAACTCATCAGCCGGATCCACCTGCGATCCCCACGAGCCCATCCTCCTCCGTGCCTCAGCAGCGGTGGGTCCTGAGCCGCGGGAAGCAGATGGCTGCCCACCTTTACTCGAAAAGAGAGACAAACGAGAGCGGAGCTTTTCATTCAAATACTCTCACAATGAACGCGGAATGCCCCCTCAAGGACATTGCGTGCGTGCTCTTTGCCCAAACAAACAACGCAGAGATCGTGTGTGTCATCAGGTGTCAAATAACGATACTTTGCTAGTGCTCGCCATAACGATAGGAATATAGATCGCTCTTACCACGGAAATGCATGCTTCAAACAAAACGGTCAGTGAAGACGAAGAAGTGAATGACATGTTCTTCCGGTGCCTATTTATACTATAATCGCAACGGTAGTGGTGTTATGGGCTGTCACTGGCTAACGTGTTGTTGGTGTTTTTCAATGTATGCTTCAGACACGGGTCATGACAAGGCGTTCCCCATAGCGACCCCTAGAGGACGCAGTTCGAAGTTCCCTTGAAAGGGAACTGTGGGCTTCCACACAGACATGCACACACATCAACACATCTCTGCATGAGAAGTGTTTATTAGATGGGGGAAGGGCGGGGTCTCAAAATTAAAGATGAAAGATGCAACATAACGCCAGCAGGGGTCATTCATACTTCATAAAATAAATAACAAACAGTTAATTCTGCCGAAATACATAATAAATGAAACAGTTTTGATGCTATATTATTGATTGTTTATGTTGCTAAGGGTGGTTGCTAAGGGTGTTGCTCAGTGATACACAGAACCTTTGGGTGAAGCGGTCATAGCTGTGCTGTATCATGAATAAAACACAGCTGTTGACCAATCAGAATCGAGGCATGGAACTAATTGTTTTATAACCCTATATAACCCTATCATATTTGATGTGCTAATTTCTAAGGCCTCTAAATTATCAAAATTATCACATACAATCTGTCATCTGATTGATCCTTAATGCCCTTTTTAGCGAGTAATAGGCCTTTTAGTATAATTGTAAAACATCCACCTTCAGGTCCTGCTAATCTTTACTGGCTTTTATGAAGTAAACATAAGAGTATATTTTATATTGTTAGTAACATTTCATGTGCTGTATCATGAATAAAACACAGCTGTTGACCAATCAGAATCGAGGCATGGAACTAATTGTTTTATAACCCTATATAACCCTATCATATTTGATGTGCTAATTTCTAAGGCCTCTAAATTATCAAAATGATCACATACAATCTGTCATCTGATTGATACTTAATGCCCTTTTTAGCGAGTAATAGGCCTTTTAGTATAATTGTAAAACATCCACCTTCAGGTCCTGTTAATCTTTACTGGCTTTTATGAAGTAAACATAAGAGTATATTTTATATTGTTAGTAACATTTCAAGATGAATACTACAATACTGCACAAAATCAACGTAGGTTTACTGGATTATCCATACATCATTATCAATACAAATGTGAGTATCAAATATGATCATCAGGCTTTTGAGGAATGTTTATTCGCTCATCTCTCAATCATCATTGCATTGCATTGCATTATACAGTGTGTTTTGCACTCATAATAAAAACTACAGCGCTTTAATCTGTTTTATTTTTAGTCATAAAATATCAGCAACTGCACCAAATTGCATATTTCTGTTCAGTTTGGACCTCTGAATAAAACAATTCATGACTTTCATGACATTCTTCTCGACTATGAGCACCATATATCATACTATATGAGTCATAACAGCCTGATCATCAATCATCAAAAAACACACATGCAATCTTTATTTTAGATTTATTTTTTTTACTTACTACTTTAAGGTTCAATAAACTGACTGTTATTTCACATGTCAGTCTTTTACAGGGTTAGGAGTATCAATCTCTGCATCTTCTAACTTTGACAAGGACAGTAAGAGCAGAAGAAGAAGAGAGTTTTTCACTTCTGACCTCTCTGACCATGTCCTGTTTGGGTTATCATGGGTCTAATTCTTGGTTGTCAGCTTTTGCATCACAGTTGTGTTCGTGGTCGGGGGTGCAGGGCATGTAACTTGTTTCTCAAGGCCAATCGACAAGCTACGGCCAAACGCCATCCCTCTTCCTCGTCTCCCTCCTCATCTGCTTTGTAGATGAGCCTCTCTCATATCTGGCCTTCACAACTACACCCTTCCTCAAGGCTGAGGCTCTCAGTTCCCAATTCTGGCTCCTATGCAGCGTATAGCATTCATAATATATATAATGCATTACTGTACTGTCAAGTGTGTGTAATGGAGCACGTGCAGGTGTAATCGTGTAGTGTGTAAACTGTGTGGAAGGGAGTGGCTGAGTATAGACTTTAATTAAGTGCAATTAAGTGTATTTTATCTTATGTTTTCACGCTCAAGGTCACACTATGCAAAACTTAAAGTACTTTTACCGAATAATTTGCAATACATTCACCATTCATCTCTTTTTTGTGTGTGTTGTCAGCTTTAGAAACATCGGCATGAGAGCAGAGTGCTCCTAAAGCAGATGAAACGCTCTTGAAACCGAGTTTGAACAGGTTTAGTGGGTTCAGCTTGTGGTGGGAGCTACAGGTCGCAGGGGTCTCAGCCACAGCTGTTCCTGCACTGGTCCTTATCTGTCATAACACAAAATTATTATTAGAAAAAAAAGCGGCCTTTGCTTTGATTTGAGTATCTGCATGATTTCAAAGCTCCAGTGCTAATGCTTCAGAGCAGAAAAACTTAGTCTTTTAAAGTAAAACATATACAGGAGATGATGAAAAGAGTTTTTTTTTCTGAAATCTAGTAAAAACTAAATTTTTGAAACATTTATTCGTATATTTGAATATATTTGAAGGGTTGGGGTTAGTCCATTTTGTGTTTTCAAAAGAAATCTCTTATGCTCACCAAGGCTGTGTTTTAAAATGTTAAAATAATACTTTAATATAATAATTTAAAATATTTGTTTTCTATGTTAATATATTTTAAAATGTAATTTATTCCTGTGATTCAAAGCTGAATTTTCAGCATCATTACTCCAGTCTTCAGTGTCAAATGATCCTTCAGAAATCATTCTAATATGTTGATTACTGCATTTCTTATTATTGTCATCATATTTGTAATAATATTTTTGTGGAAACCATGATATGTACAATTAGGTCCGTATATATTTGGACACAGGCACAATTTTTATTATTTTATTATATTAGTATTATTTTAGCTGCCGACCAAAACATATTCAAGTTACAGTTATCTAATGAATATGGGCTTAAAGTGCATGATTATGGAATATGGGCTTGCTGAAGACAAAACTAAAGGCAGGAAGACCCACACACAAGCAACAACTGAAGTCAGCTGCAGTAAAGGCCTGGCAAAGCATCACAAGAGAGGTAACCCAGATGTCCATGAGTTCCAGACTTAAGGCAGTCATTGCCAGCAAAGGATTCTCAACAAAATATTAAAAATTAACATTTTATTTATGATTATATGTATTCGTCCAATTACATTTGAGCCCCTAAAAAAGGGGGTCTGTGTATAAAAATGGTTGTATTTCTTAAGCATTTTATATTATATTTTTGTTCAACCCCTTGAATTAAAGCTTAAAGTCTGCACTTCAATTTCATCTTGATTGTTTCATTTGAATTCTATTCTGGTGGCATAAAGACCCAAAATTATAAAAATTGTGTCAGTGTCCAAATATATATGGACCTAACTGTAAATATATTCAGTTATATATTCAGGACTCTTTGATGCGAGTAGATTATTTATTTGAAATAGAAATAATTTGGAACAATATCAAAGTCTTTACTGTCACTTTCATATCTAAATAATACATCTTTGCTGAATAAAGTATTAACTTCATTCAAAAAAAGTACAGTTGAACAGTAGTGTATGTATATTTTATTTTCACTGTATAAATATAAAGTGGTGAAATTATGAAGTAAAAAGTCATCTTAAGTATTATTTTCACATCTTAAATATTATTTTCAAAATCAAGTACAAAAGTAAAACCCAAAGAGTTATGATAACTGATTATTATCAAAACAGATTGCCTCAATTTAGGTTTAGAAACCAATACACTGTACACACACACACACAAACACAAAGTACTGGTAATTTTCTGAAATTGAAATACAATGCAATGAAGTGCAAAATTCAAAATACAAGTAAAACATCTGTAGAAAAAAATCAATACAGAAAACTTCTTCAAATTAATACTGTATATTGTACCTTATTTTGATGGCTTTTTTTTACTGTAAATGCATTTCATTTAAGTTTACCAAAAGTATATTACTTAAAATACAATTGTATTGATTTGTTGATCAAACTTAACCGTTAATTAAAGGCGTGGTTCACTGTTTTTTTTCTAGGCTTGATTGTGTTTATGGGGCGCAGTTTAATAACATGTCTTAATGCTTCGTTTAAAAAAAAACGCCATATTTTTCATATATTTTAACTTTATTCCACTCCGCTATCTCCATCATCCTTTGAACGGCCAGTTTACTTCCTGGTTCTATGATACCACTCCCTCCGAAATACGCAATGGGCTCAGATTGGATAGCTCGCCCAGTTTATTTTCATTGGCTGAAGTGCCTACTGCACATTGTCCGAAAACGCCACACCCCTTAATACTCGCGCAAAATATCCAGTTATTTCATATAATCATTTTAACAAATGATACTACTGTCTGCGAAAGAAAAAATAATTCAATACAGAGTGCAGATCTGCAAGCATCTCTACTGACTGTATATCACCGTTACTTTTGTCATTATAGAATGAGTGTAGCCAAATATCTTTTGCCAAAAGTATGAGCCCATTACAAAACCTAACAATGCCTCTACTGCACTGGTCAAATCAAACACAGTTGTGTTTTGCATGCCTGTAGCTGAACGAGCATGTGGGTAAACACAACATAAAAGCCGTAATGAAACAGTGCTATACACTGATAACAGAAAAGCCGCAAGCCCGCCAGACGCTACTTTCTCAAGCCCACCGGCCTCCGCTCACTCAGCCCGCAGTGTGTGATGCTGTGTGACGCATTTTATGGAGGACTGTTTCCTGAACCTGCAGAGTAGTCTACAATGGGTCTGTGCACAAAGGCTGTTTCTATAAAGTGGGGCAGTTCCATCTTGGGAAGGACAGTCTGGCGCTTCTGACTCACAGCCTGCAAGTACACTTTTTATATTTAAAGAATTTGCCACTGATGATTCAAACACGAGTTTTGGGCAGTGTAGAGTAGGCTTGTTGTTTGTCGTTTCTCCGATCACAAATGCAGACATGGTTTTATGTTTACGCAACGCAGCGCAACACGTAAATAAACAGTATAAGTCATTATAATCAGCCATTTTGTCCCCACTGGATGCAACAAATGCCATGTTTATAATGGGTTTTAATGTTTTTGTCTCGTCGCTCCGGCCAGACAGGACATCACAATACGGTAAGGGGCGTAACATTTCCGTCACACGCTTGAGGTATTCAGCCAATCACAATGCACTGGATAGCTGGCCAATAAAGGCACACCTCGCTTTTCAGACCAATGAGCTTTGTAAAAATCAACGTGTTTCAGAAAGGTGGGGCATAGAGGAGAAACAATAATGTACAGAACGTGGACAATAATGTGTTTTTTGAACCTTAAACCGCATAAACACATTTCATTACACCAAATACACAACATAATGTTCTTTTTAGCAACGTCATATGACCCCTTTAAAAAAGTGAAATCACAAATGAACCACCCCTTTAAAGCTAAATTAAAATAATTTAATCGCTTTGACACTACTCTTTTAAAGTTACCTGCCAGCTACAAATATGTGCTTCTACAACAAAACAAAGCAGTTTGAGTTCTGTTTACTGCAATCGGTTTCTGAGTTCACATAACATTTTTATTAAGTGCAATGAACTTTTACTAATGTTTGAGTGTAATGACCTTAACGTTAAATTTATAATAATTTAAAAAAGAAACTAAACCTACTGAGGGTAACGGCCTTGTGTAAGGGGGATACAATTTCCTTTTTTATGTATATTTTCACATAACAACTCCTGCATGTTGGTTACACACTGAATTCTGGAGGACAAAAGTTTTTTTAATTGGTTATTTTTCAAAGAAACAACTAAATACTTATTTCAGAACTTATTCAAACCACGTATGAAACACATTTTTATAACTTAAGGAATGTCACATTACTGACCCGATGACAGTTGACACTTCAGCTGCACTTAAAAATGTGAACTTATCCAACCAAGTGGCCATTATTTTAAAGAAATTCACTTTTCAAGAAAAACATTTCACAAAAAGAGTATTTCAAAAAAAAGTATTTAGATCTGTCAAACATTACTGTTTCATGTTCATGTCATCTGACTTCACACATCCAATCAAATCACTGCAACAAAATGGCTTAGAAGGATAGTTCTGAGAATAGCTCTGGCATCATTTCTTTGATATTTTTGTATCTAATGCAATGAAATTCAAACCATTGTCTGTCTAAATACTTTTTGTATAAAAAGTCAGGTAAAGGAGTTTTATGTCATTTATGCAATGCGAGGAGCAATAGTGAGGCATGGAGGAGATGTTAGAGGAATGTTTGCGTACAAGGTTGCATCTGTCGGAATGCATGTCAGCTTGATGAAGTGTCTGTGTGTGTGTGTGTGAGTTGGTCTGGTGGATATATGTGGGGAATGGTGTGGCTAACTGCTATCAGTTAGGCGGTTTGGCGTGTGTCAAGGTCGAGGGGTAAGGACATGCATGTGTGCGGCTTCGCTTCAAGCATGCCTGTGTGTGAACGGTGTGTGTGGCGGGTTAGATGGCAGGCGTTCGGCGTGTGTCAGGGTTGAAGGGAATTAGATGAGAGGGGAGAAATAAGAGATATAGAGGAGGAGAGGACCACACCTGTAGCCGGCGCACTCCAGGAGCGTGTCTGTAAGGACACAGCAGACTCCTGTGAGAGGCCTGTTAGATACCAGAAAACACTTCATTACTGTAGGCCAAAAAGGAGTCATCTTTTTTGGTTTTGATTAAACTCATCCCTGGTGGAAATGAGTAGGGTTATACTGTATATTATTGAAGTCTGTTGATTTCAGAAGTTGTATAAAACGAGTTCAGCGTCCCCTCTGGATCATTGGTAATAATAATTAATAATAATAACAACAATAATTACACACACACACAGTTTTTTTCTTTTACAGTTATTTAGCAAGGATGCATTCATTTATAATTGAAGTTGCTCTGTTGGTTTTAGAAATTGTATAAAAAGAAGTAGTCAATATCCTTCTCTGAATCATTAGCAGTAATAATTATAATAATTTTAATATATGCACTATTCAAATTTTTGAGGTCATTCTTTTTTTTTAATGAATAATAGCAAGGATGCATTCAATTTAAAGACATTTATAATGTAACAAAAGATTTAGGAAATAGGCTAAATAGGATCAATCAAATCCTGAAAGGAACCATGCATATCATAATAATAAGAAGAAATGTTTTGAGCACCAAATCAGTGTACACTGGGGGGAAAAATGGTGTAGAAACAATTTTCACTCAGAAATTGCTAGTAAATTTAGTACAAAGAAACATCAAGTACCACACTGAATTAAACATGAAATTTTGAGGTACTGTAGAAAATAGTATTTTAGAAAGTTGCATGTTATTGTAAAACATACTCCAGTTATCCTTGTTTTATTTGCAACTGCATATATTTAGAAATATATGTATAATATACAGGGCCGGATTTACCTCTTATCGTGGCATAGGCAAAATACATTTTTGGGCCCCCCTCCCATATTAATATATAATATTACCACCCCAGCAAACAAAAATATTTTTTAATCAGTGGAAGCCGTTACAGTGTTACAGTGTCCGTTACAGTCGTTCAGCTTGCGTTTAGTCATTACAGATAATGTAGTTCTTAATTCGTTTGAGAAATATAAAAATGTTTCTAATAATTTTAACGGCCTGGAGTCACAACCACACCTCATGAAATTGTTCAGATATTTTATTAAGTGCAATGAACTTTTACTAATGTTTGAGTGTAATGACCTTAACGTTAAATTTATAATAATTTAAAAAAGAAACTAAACCTACTGAGGGTAACGGCCTTGTGTAAGGGGGATACAATTTCCTTTTTTATGTATATTTTCACATAACAACTCCTGCATGTTGGTTACACACTGAATTCTGGAGGACAAAAGTTTTTTTAATTGGTTATTTTTCAAAGAAACAACTAAATACTTATTTCAAAGAACTTATTCAAACCACGTATGAAACACATTTTTATAACTTCAGGAATGTCACATTACTGACCCGATGACAGTTGACACTTCAGCTGCACTTAAAAATGTGAACTTATCCAACCAAGTGGCCATTATTTTAAAGAAATTCACTTTTCAAGAAAAACATTTCACAAAAAGAGTATTTCAAAAAAAAGTATTTAGATCTGTCAAACATTACTGTTTCATGTTCATGTCATCTGACTTCACACATCCAATCAAATCACTGCAACAAAATGGCTTAGAAGGATAGTTCTGAGAATAGCTCTGGCATCATTTCTTTGATATTTTTGTATCTAATGCAATGAAATTCAAACCATTGTCTGTCTAAATACTTTTTGTATAAAAAGTCAGGTAAAGGAGTTTTATGTCATTTATGCAATGCGAGGAGCAATAGTGAGGCATGGAGGAGATGTTAGAGGAATGTTTGCGTACAAGGTTGCATCTGTCGGAATGCATGTCAGCTTGATGAAGTGTCTGTGTGTGTGTGTGTGAGTTGGTCTGGTGGATATATGTGGGGAATGGTGTGGCTAACTGCTATCAGTTAGGCGGTTTGGCGTGTGTCAAGGTCGAGGGGTAAGGACATGCATGTGTGCGGCTTCGCTTCAAGCATGCCTGTGTGTGAACGGTGTGTGTGGCGGGTTAGATGGCAGGCGTTCGGCGTGTGTCAGGGTTGAAGGGAATTAGATGAGAGGGGAGAAATAAGAGATATAGAGGAGGAGAGGACCACACCTGTAGCCGGCGCACTCCAGGAGCGTGTCTGTAAGGACACAGCAGACTCCTGTGAGAGGCCTGTTAGATACCAGAAAACACTTCATTACTGTAGGCCAAAAAGGAGTCATCTTTTTTGGTTTTGATTAAACTCATCCCTGGTGGAAATGAGTAGGGTTATACTGTATATTATTGAAGTCTGTTGATTTCAGAAGTTGTATAAAACGAGTTCAGCGTCCCCTCTGGATCATTGGTAATAATAATTAATAATAATAACAACAATAATTACACACACACACAGTTTTTTTCTTTTACAGTTATTTAGCAAGGATGCATTCATTTATAATTGAAGTTGCTCTGTTGGTTTTAGAAATTGTATAAAAAGAAGTAGTCAATATCCTTCTCTGAATCATTAGCAGTAATAATTATAATAATTTTAATATATGCACTATTCAAATTTTTGAGGTCATTCTTTTTTTTTAATGAATAATAGCAAGGATGCATTCAATTTAAAGACATTTATAATGTAACAAAAGATTTAGGAAATAGGCTAAATAGGATCAATCAAATCCTGAAAGGAACCATGCATATCATAATAAGAAGAAGAAATGTTTTGAGCACCAAATCAGTGTACACTGGGGGGAAAAATGGTGTAGAAACAATTTTCACTCAGAAATTGCTAGTAAATTTAGTACAAAGAAACATCAAGTACCACACTGAATTAAACATGAAATTTTGAGGTACTGTAGAAAATAGTATTTTAGAAAGTTGCATGTTATTGTAAAACATACTCCAGTTATCCTTGTTTTATTTGCAACTGCATATATTTAGAAATATATGTATAATATACAGGGCCGGATTTACCTCTTATCGTGGCATAGGCAAAATACATTTTTGGGCCCCCCTCCCATATTAATATATAATATTACCACCCCAGCAAACAAAAATATTTTTTAATCAGTGGAAGCCGTTACAGTGTTACAGTGTCCGTTACAGTCGTTCAGCTTGCGTTTAGTCATTACAGATAATGTAGTTCTTAATTCGTTTGAGAAATATAAAAATGTTTCTAATAATTTTAACGGCCTGGAGTCACAACCACACCTCATGAAATTGTTCAGATATTTTATTTCAAGACATTTGTCATGTTTCCATCCTAAAAACTTGTGTTTTTAACTAATTTACACACCTCAATCCAAACCTTCTGTTGCTAATTCCAAAACATAGTTTTAGAGCAAATAACGGAGGCTTGAGCCATTGATATGCATGCTAACGCAGTCATATGCAGTTACGAGAGAGAGAGAGAGAGAGATTAAGCGCGTGTTACCTGTGTCTGTGCATCTCTCAGCAGTGTTCAGCAGCAGTGTATCTAATAATAGCGAATCTTTAAGTTGAACTGCTTCAAGAACCTCGCTACTGAGAAATGTCATGTAGCTTTTTAGCTGCAAAACTATATTGTTGTTAAATTTGTGGGGTAGCGCTGACGATTTCCTGTGCACGTCTCCATGTGTGTGCACAGGTGTGTGTCTGTACTTTGTGCTGTAGAAGGAAAATGTGATTTCCGTACATAAAAAGGTGGAAAACATGGAAATAGTTTGTCTTTTTTATCCTATTGTTTGTTATATTTATTTGCTCAATGTCATTTGGGGTTTTGGTTCTTTTACTGTTGTAGGTAGCCCATAGAAGAAAAAAAATCTTCATTGCACTTGGACGAGTGAGCATAGGCATGTGCCTAAAATGCCTGTGTAAATCTGGCCCTGATAATATATGTGGTGTTTGTGGTGGCCAAAATGATTGGAACACTAGCATTTTCACCAGATGATGACATCAGATCTCTGTGTGGAGCACTGGCTGTTGTCAGACAAAAATCTCACTAGATTATTACAATTAATGGCAAAATGAATGTCTGAAAATGGAAACTCATATTTCCTACTGACATACTACAGCAAAATATAGAAATAACTGACTTAAAACGATTTTTAGCTGGTGAAAGTACTATTGTTCTAATAATATATATATATATATATATATATATATATATATATGTGCGAAAAGTTTTGGCAGTGGCATAAATTTTGTGTTGTGCACAGTTTGCTTCTTAAGCTGTTGTGGTGTTCATTCACATTTTTTGTGTAGAGTGATCAGATGCATTTTAAATAATTGCTAAAAAGCTTCATTGGTCAAAAAATGAACTTTTCACAAAAAAACGAATTTCTATGTTTTTTTATCCTGATTAATTGACTAATCACATCAGCAGCACATGTGAAAGTGTGAATG
>NW_015506582.1:183782-185758 GCF_001515645.1 Sinocyclocheilus grahami
CTGCGTGATTTGCACATTTGTCAATGCAAAAAAAACAAATGCAGAAGTTTTGGACTGAACAGAAATGATGCAGAAGCAGCATTTTAAACTACTTAACGCAACCACCACCAACGCTAAGAAAGATGTTTATTCTGGCTGCACTAATTTGGCCATGAGTGTATTTTCTAAAGGGTTTCTCTTATGTGGCATGTCAGGTCACTCATTGAGAAGAATGAGAAGAGAAGTAGAGAGTGAATGTGTGTGCTTGCGAGTGTGTACTGTACCATCAGGCTCGCTGCGGCCTTGATAACATGGGGGATGCGGAGGCTTTTCTGGCACTGGATCTTACCAGCTGCTGGAGACCAGATATCTCATGTGTAGACACTGTCCGCAGAGGGCCAAAGTGGGACTGAGTTTTGCTCAAAATTTTGATTCATCAGTTTAAGATACTATTCATATCCAAAGGTTGGCAGGCATGGACTTAAAAGCTCCTTTTGAGGACAAAAATGTGTTATACATTACACTAATAGTGCCAACAATTAAACCGTTTTATAGGCAATTAGAACATTGTGACCGGAAACTGATATTGCTCCTAAAGTAGCATTACAGTATGTATGACGAGGATTGTTTCTATATTGAGACATACTCCATGTGCCTTGTTGAAATGAACATCCTGTCAAGATAGACTGCCTTACTACTTTGGTAAATATATTTATACCGTATGTGTCCAAGGCTGCCTATGGAATTGGCCTTGTGACTGTCAAAACGTGCGCACGGCATTGTTGTTTATGGACAAAGTAAATCTCTCAAATGGGCACCAACGGGAAAAGAGCACGTCTTAGTTTTAGAAACCCTTCAAGGGCAAGGAATTTCTCAGGGATACCCCGACCCCTTTCCAGAACATCTGAGTCTGTTGCGAACTATTGTTGAGGCCATTTTTGTGTTTTCACCCCTGCAAAGGACAAAGGGTGATGTGTGTAGCATTTAAGATTGAAGATGTGACAGCTGGACGGAGGAAGTTTGAAACAGCAAAAGCACACACTCTTCATAATAATTATTAATAATAATTGTGTATATTGCAATGCCAAAAATGTGTATTATTTAAGTTTTTTTTTCAAGGTGTGAGCGACTGTGCTACAGTTTGGCATGACTTAAAAACTGGCTTGCGTAGACTTGCCTTATTGCTTTTATAAAATGGTTCAAAACATTCATGCATTCCTGCCATCCATCTGCTAAAACCAGTCCTTGAGGGAACTGCCGGGGGTTTATATAGAAGTTATTAATACAAGACTATGCATTATTCGTAAGAAAATTAAGCAATTACATTGGGAGATTAAGGATTGGCTTAGAGTCTGGATGAGGATCTCTTCAAAAAACGCTTGTACTAAGAAAATTCCCTGTATCTATAAACTATATAAAATAATACCCCAAAAGATATATTTGGACACTCAAGCCGCATTTAAAAATGTATGAATGTAATTTAATAATATTCAACAAAATAGCAGTATAATTGGCAGTTCTTGTCATTTTGTTAGGTCTCAAATGCTAGATATACTCTTTTAAACGAAGACAAAGGTATTGTGACACATTATGGTCGTCAAATGTTGGTGGATTTTGTTTCTCTGACAGCACAACTGTGTGACCTTGAGCAGAACTGACATCTAATAAAACCTCCTTGGGATCTATTGATTAAAAGTCTTTGGGAAAATGGCTCAGAAAATTGAAGTTCTAGTTGTTTGTTTACGGATGCTTGATCTGATATTTTCATATATGTGACTATTTATATTTTCAGTTAAATGAAAATGCAATATAGGCCTATATCAAATGCAATTAATTGAACTTAAGAGTAGGCCTACCTTTTTTGACTCCTTAAAGGAATAGTTAAAGGGAAAATACTATGGAAGTCAATTGCTGCCGTCATCTGTTTGGTTACCAACATCATTCAAAACATCTTCTTTTGTGTTCAGCAGAAGAAAGAAACTCACACATTTTTTTTT
>NW_015506582.1:185768-187370 GCF_001515645.1 Sinocyclocheilus grahami
TTTTTTTTTCTTTTTGGGTGAACTATCCCTTTAAGTACATCTTTATATGTAATTTCCAAATGACTTCTATTGTCTTAGAAATATGGTTAAAGTGTGCCGATTGTACTGGCAAGCATTTACAGTAAATTATTATTGTCACTTCAACTGAAAAGTGTATGTCATGTATTTTAATATACTTGACATTTTACATTTGCAACGATGATGTTGCAATTTAAGTACATTTATAATTTATTATTATTAAATGTAATACAGAGCAACACACTACAGTTAAAATTGCAATCGAGTAGCATACTTTACATGTGCTTATGTTAGTAAACACATTAAAATAAGTGTACTTTAAAGCGCGACAAAATATTTTTAAACATTTATTTAAAACTATTGCACTTATAAGTTCACTTTTTAAAGTGGAATGACATGAAAGCGTATTCTCCTTAAGTACACTTATGTTTCCTTTTATTTCATCAAAATTATAAAATGAAAAAAAATAACGTTTAAGATGTGAAGTAGCCGACACTACAAGTGCACATTCAATGCAATTCAGCGCACTTTTTATTCACAAGGCTTTCCAGTGTCCCTTTTGCTCTTCTCTTAACAAATCTACCGCTCGCCAAATCAGCACTTCTTTCCATGCAAAGCACGAGATGTGGCTCCTCGTCCTCATTGTATTCCTTCACTATCAGACATTGATGTCTTAGCAGAAGACGGAGGAATGCTCGCCAAGCAAAAATAGTCTCTCCGGAGTCAAAGCATCGCGGTGAAGCGCTTCATATCAGGAACAGAACGCCAAACCCGAGCAGTGCAGCCACAGCAGCCCGGCATAACACTGCTAACCTTGACAGTGGTAACTGATACACTATCACGTCTCTCACCGCGACACAGTTTAACTGCATGAAGCGACGGCCACTTCACATACAACTAACACAATTTAGACTAAAGATTTGACTCCAGGCAGTCAGCCTTTATGTTAAATAAATCAATGTAAGCTTTGTTTTATTATGCATTATGCATAAGCATGTAACATAAAATAATATGCATGCTTTTGTAAAGTTGCATAACCTAAGAGTTGGCCTACATCATTAATTCCCCTCATATTCACCTGAGAGCAACCCATTTTGTCCATTATTGCTCATGGATATGATGGGTCTGTGACAAATAAAGGACGTAGAAATATTTTACAAATCCTTTTCAAAACACACGGGAGTTCATAGAAATGTAATCTTTGTAATCAAGTTGGTTTGTGAAACGCATCGATTCTATTTCGTGCAAACATTGGATTTAATGACTCCGAAATGTCAAGTGGTGTAACCACTAGGGGGAAAAATTACTGAAATATGTTCCTTTCATTCTCAAGGTAGGCTAAATCATTTTTTCTTTGTTTTGTGAGTCCCATGAAGTTTTAAAACTTTATTTCATTTCAACAAAGCGTGCCTTTTCACAATGAATAGCCACATAAATAAATCTAGCCTAACGATAACAAACGGTATACAATGGACCTCTGATTTATGGTTTTCTTAACAATATGTTAATAGTTAACATTTAATTTATTTTTGTGAATACATCCGGACGGAAGAAAAATAACGAATGTTACGTGAATTACCTTTT
>NW_015506582.1:187655-188549 GCF_001515645.1 Sinocyclocheilus grahami
CCCCTGGTCTGATAATAAAATACCGCGGCTATAAAGACTGGCGCGCATCGTCTTCTGGAGAACTGTCACATGAGCGCGTTATCCAATGAAGACCTCTCCAACACTCAGATCCAGTGCTGAGGAAGACGTTCAGACACCGAGGAACCGACCTCAGACCTGTTAGATTCGCTCCTGAAGTTTCTGAAGGTCTGGACGTTATATCACTGGAGCTGAATGATAACGACGCTCGTTTGAAGCGGCTCACGCATGCTGGACACGCAGATTAATGGTAAGTCTCTACATTAGGTTTGGAAAACAATAATTCAGAAAAGACTCCGTTCGGAAATGCGCTTCGCTTTGCCTCATTCATCCTCGTCACATTTTAAGTTTGTGTTCTCACGCTGTGAAGCGCAACCGATTTTATTTGATAGCTACAAAACATCGAAATGCAGACATATCAATAGCCTACTGATAATCTGAACAAGAGAGTTTAAGCGTCTCGTCTATAATATGCTATAAAATTGTTTTAAACGACACAGATGCAGATACATCGTTTCTCTAAAAATTGAATAGGCCTATATCATTAAAATACTTTATTTATTCATTTTTTTCTGCCACTGAATTTTCAGCAGTAGGAAATCGCCTGTATTTGATTTGATATTAATTTTCATTTACCCTAAAGATATGTAGCCTAGGGTATATCATGGGATATGCAGATAAGTGAATATAGTTAAATTGTGGTTTAATAGGTCCAAATATTAAATTAAACTGACACCGACATTGAAAAGCTTTTTAAAAGGAAAATCTTCCATTTATGCCATCCATTAAAATCTGTGAATTTTTTTCTCAAGCAGCCAGAATTCTTTCCGTCAAACTTTATCAAGCTTATAGCTTTTTGCATCAGTTTAATGATAT
>NW_015506582.1:188872-190823 GCF_001515645.1 Sinocyclocheilus grahami
TGTGTGTGTGTGTGTGTGTGTGTGTGTGTGTGTGTGTCGTGAAGTGGGCGTGGGAGTCGGTGGGTCAGGGGGTTGGCACGTCCATATAGGAGGCATGACAAGAGTCAATAATATGATCAAATCCATCTTTTCCTCTGCGTGTCCAGATACACGACAAAACAGATGTACCGAGAGCTCTAGATCTCCATCATTATATATATATTTTTATCATTAACTTCTTTTTGATTTGATACTTTTACACAGTCTTCGTTTTATTTGATCACTGTTCAGGGATACGCTAAGGTATTTTATAGGCATTTTATAGTACATGCTTTATTTTATGTGGAATTGAGGTGATGTTTAGATCATTATAACATTATACTGTGGTCAGAATGCACATGCACAAATAAACGGCATTGAAAACAGAATAATAATGTAGGTTATATCTACGTTTTTTTTTTTAATAATAAAAACAAATGAAAATAAAATAGAGTTTTATTAAAAAAAAAATTCAAACGATCCTAGCATCTCTAACAGAGCCACATGCTTTGTTGCCTCAGTCACAGACGCATGTGTGAGGGTGATGGACTTCACAGCAGATGAAGAGTTGTGTCCGGTGTGTGGAGATAAAGTGTCTGGATATCATTACGGCCTTCTTACCTGCGAAAGTTGTAAGGTACGAGACAATTTCTCTTTTGTTACGAACTCGTGTGCGTATCGTAATATTTTCGTAAATTTTAGTTTATCGTAAATATTTCGGAAACGCTTAATAATTAGGCTATAAACCAAAATGTTTATGAACGGTGATGGATTCCGTGATGTAGCTAGCCTAGTGCTGTGAAAATCATTATACGTAACACTCTTCGTTAATGTTAATGGAATTTATTTAGTCATTTATGTATTATTATTTAGTAATTTTAAAGTAATAACAGCCTTTGGTAAACTGTCCTTGTTATGCATGTTACATTTAATAACAGTAGGCTATATTATGAATAAATGCATGCAAATAATCCTAAACCAAATCCTAAGCACCTGTTGTTAATATTACTCAGTACTTAAATGTATAATTTCCCTGTAACAAGGACACCTTAAAATAAAGTGTAACCCAATATCTTTTTTTTTGGTTTATTTATGTATTCAAATTCATACTGCATTTGACTGTCAACACATTTACATCCATATTCCTGTAAGAAAGCCAACACTCGTTTTTTAGATGGTCTGTTAATTTAGAACAGTCCAATATAATTACAGGCTATATTGCTGTTGTTTTTAAACAGTTGACAGAGCTTGACAGAATACAATCCTTATTGTGTGCATTATCATGACAGGGTTTTTTCAAGAGGACGGTTCAGAATAACAAGAGATACACGTGCACACAGAACCAGGACTGTGGCATTGACAAAACCCAGAGGAAGAGATGCCCCTTCTGTCGCTTCCAGAAGTGCCTCAGCGTCGGCATGAGACTCGAGGGTGAGCCGTGCTTCTCGTTTGAAAACTTACATGTGGAGAAAACAGAAAAACTTTTGCTGTACAGAAGCCAAAAGGTATAAGATGTCTTGTCATTTAAAAAGCCACCTTGAATGTCCTGATTATATTACTGTTGTCTTGAACAGCTGAACCTGAGAGAATATAATGCTCAATGTATGACATTAAATCATGTATTATATGTGTTTATGTTATATTTCAACAAGCATCGCTTGTCATTAAAAACATTTTAGTAAAATATAAAATATATCTGGAGAAAAGGGAAAACATTTAATGCAAAATTTCATTATCATGATTGAATATTTAATGACACTCATTATGGAGTTTAAACTCAGAAGATGAAAAGATTAAAAAATATATTTTAAAAAAGCCTTGATTTACTTAAAAGTAATAAAAACCATGTGTTTTGGCACATTGGGCAACATGTATAGCTACACCAGTTAACATCTTATTAAAAAAATATTGTAATATTTCATAGCCATTTATA
>NW_015506582.1:190833-193310 GCF_001515645.1 Sinocyclocheilus grahami
ATATGTTCTTATATAAATATAGCTATATCAAATATATATGAACACAAAGCAGCAAGGACCTTTTCTGTAGCCTATCGTTAGTTATTCCGAAACATTCAGAAGATTAATTCGACTCATTTTATTATATTATTGCAACACTTTGGATATTTGGTCTGCAGTTTTAATTTCCATACAAGAATCGTTGGTATTCATCGTAAACATTCATTCGTCAGTAAATGATAATTAATAATGAAAGTATAGTAAAAGTACAATCAAAGAATTTTTGCTATTTGAATTACAATTGCTTTTGATAATTGCCCGCTCAGCTATTTTAGTACGAAATCTACGGGTGAACTAAGCATCTTATTTGCTTGTCATTAAAAACATTTTAGTAAAATATAAAATATATCTGGAGAAAAGGGAAAACATTTAATGCAAAATTTCATTATCATGATTGAATATTTAATGACACTCATTATGGAGTTTAAACTCAGAAGATGAAAAGATTAAAAAATATATTTTAAAAAAGCCTTGATTTACTTAAAAGTAATAAAAACCATGTGTTTTGGCACATTGGGCAACATGTATAGCTACACCAGTTAACATCTTATTAAAAAAATATTGTAATATTTCATAGCCATTTATAGACAAGTGACCCAAGCTTATTTTCTTCTGAATTAATTTCAATTGTTATTAAAGTACTTAATTATTTTATTTCAAATTTTCAGGGATGGAAAATATCCTTGTCAGTGTCTTATTTTGCTCTCTGGGCGCGCGATTCCCAGGCCGAGTGCAGAGAAGCACCTGTTTCCGCGCGCGCCTGTGACACATTCCTCACGCGCTGATAAGACTCGCGGATTCATGTTGAGAGTTCACAAAAACCAGGCCGGAAAATGTCCATATGAAGAGAAATATCCATTTGCTTTTGCCCTGACTTACTTAAGCAAAACCGTGCCAAGCATTCCTTGCTTTATTTGGCTTTTTATCCACTGTGCTCTTAAAATAGGCTTACATTTCCAATTGTATCAGACAAACAGCATGTCTGCAAAATGTAAATAATATTTGATAAGTTTGATATGCATCCTTTAACACTCTCAACCTCTTTCCTCCCAGCTGTCCGTGCAGATCGAATGAGAGGAGGAAGGAACAAGTTTGGTCCCATGTACAAGCAGGACCGTGCCCTGAAACAGCAGAAGAGAGCTTTAATCAGAGCCAGCGGCTTTAAAACAGAGGCCAACCCATCCCTCCTGTCCAGCACCCAGACAGAATACCCGCTTCCCGGATTGCTCTCAGGTCTCCATCCCCCTTCTCTGTCGTCTCCGGAGTACGACTGCCCTCCTCTCTGCCCCCCGGCCCTGGGTGTAGCGCTGCAGAGCTATTGCTCATTCCCGGCTCAGTACCAATACACTGCTCCCTCCTTACCCAGCAGATCGATTAAAGCCGAATATCCAGACGCGTACTCCAGTTCACCAGACTCCTCACTGGGGTACCCATACCCTGACGGCTTCATGCCCGCATCCCCGCTCACCAGCCCCATGAACCCTGGCTTGCCCCCGCTGGTGCTCGAGCTGGTCAGCTGTGATCCAAATGAGGAGCAGGTATGAGTTAAATCATCTGGAGATTAATCCGTTCACTAAAAAGTGGGAAAAATCTACTTTATTTAGCCTATAAACATAAATCAACTAAATTACGTGATATTAATTTCAATATTAAATAAAAAAAATAAAAGACATGTTTTGTACTGTTTTTCAATTGTGCAGTATTTAAAGGGGTCATATGAATTTGCTAAAAATAACATTATTTTTTGTATTTGGTGTAATGCAATGTGTTTATGCGGTTTAAGGTTTCCACATACTGTACATTATTGTTTCTCCTCTATGCCCCGCCTTTCTGAAGCGCGTTGATTTTTACAAAGCTCATCGTTCTGAAAAGCGAGGTGTGCTCTGATTGGCCAGCTATCCAGTGCGTTCACAAGGCCAAATGCCTCAAGCGTGTGACTGAAATGTTATGCCCCTTAACATACTGTGATGCCGTGTCCCAGCACGACGAGACTCAGTCCAGTTTCCAGGCCGGAAAATGTCCATATGAAGAGAAATATCCATTTGCTTTTGCCCTGACTTACTTAAGCAAAACCGTGCCAAGCATTCCTTGCTTTATTTGGCTTTTTATCCACTGTGCTCTTAAAATAGGCTTACATTTCCAATTGTATCAGACAAACAGCATGTCTGCAAAATGTAAACAATATTTGATAAGTTTGATATGCATCCTTTAACACTCTCAACCTCTTTCCTCCCAGCTGTCCGTGCAGATCGAATGAGAGGAGGAAGGAACAAGTTTGGTCCCATGTACAAGCGGGACCGTGCCCTGAAACAGCAGAAGAGAGCTTTAATCAGAGCCAGCGGCTTTAAAACAGAGGCCAACCCATCCCTCCTGTCCAGCACCCAGACAGAATACCCGCTTCCCGGATTGCTCTCAGGTCTCCATCCCCCTTCTCTGTC
>NW_015506582.1:193463-200439 GCF_001515645.1 Sinocyclocheilus grahami
ACAGCACGAAGTTGAAGTATTTCCTCAGCGACCAGCACGGATCAAACTTAACCCCTGATTTGTAGTCGTGTCCTCTTTTGGAAGGCCAAACAAAGTAGTTTCGCTTTCACAACGAAACACACAGCGACTCTGCGACATGGCGGCGACGGCAACAGCAAGAATAAAAGTTACGCCTTCTTTCTTTGCGTGAACATTTGGGCGGCGTTATGCAAATCTTCCCACATAGTGACGTAGACATGTGGGGGCGTGTTAGAACGAGCCGTTTTAGGTAGGCGTGGCTGACTCTTAACTTTTATAAAGAATATCTCTTTGGATTTGAGACTTTAGTCTTTGCAACTTTACAGATCTTCTTTATGCACCAAGAGCTTGTAACACTCCAAAGAGAAAGGAAAAATTGAAATCGCATCATATGACCCCTTTAAGTTAAAAACAGAGCAAAGGTATTTAATGTCACACACCATTATTATACATTGACTTCTCAATTTGACTTGGCTGCTCTGTGTTTCGTTTCATGTTTCCAGGTGAGAGGGAAGATCAGTGCATACCTTCACCAGGAGCAAAGCGGCAAAGGGAAGCTGGACAAACCGTGGCCGTCCAGCCTGTTGTGTGTCATGGCAGATCAGATATTGTTCTCAATAGTCGAGTGGGCAAGAAGCTGTGTCTTCTTCAAGGAACTAAAGGTACAGCTCTGAGATAAGACAAAGTGCATGTGTGTGTGTTTATACATGTAGACACACCTCTGATCATCCAAATGATTCTCTGCAGTGTTTTGTCTAATACTATTTTGGAGAAAGTCTGCTATTTTGTCGCCAAACCACGTATCTTACTGAAAGATAACATTTAGGCACGCCAAGACATTCAGATATTGTGAATGTTTTGTTGCAGCATGTTTGTCAAGCAGTTTCAAAAGTAGGATTACATTTAATGTTTAGATTGTAGTGGTATCACTGATATGTGTCGAAGTCCAAATTCTTGCTCAGTTTCCAAAAAGTTTTGGATGGATGCTAACATCCTGTGAGGAATTTTGGCAAAAAGGCATCAGATGTGAATTCGGAATCTGGAATTTGGACACTCAGTTGCTATATTCACATTAGGGAGCGTTGTAAATCACAAAAGCTTTGTTGTTGCTGTGATTCCCAAACAGATACAGTGTTGACATACATAGAATTTGCCCTCTCCAAGCTCTCACCTCTATAAATGTCTTAATCATCGGTCTCGATTCATATTCTGTCGAAAAATAACTGCATGTTCCAATGAATTCAAGCAAATAATGTAGAATTTCAAACTTTGGTTTTGCACATTCACACCTGCATGACCGTTCCATTCTGCAGCCATGGCAGCTAGCGTTCTGCGATTGCTAGCATCAGAGCTGGAAAACGCATGCCAGCGACTGACTCCTGCAGACACAACACTTTCAGAAACAATTACATTCCGTACAGCAATAGCTCAGCAATTGTTCCAGACTGCTGAAAGGTATCGCGCGATGTGGAAAATGTGCATTTGGTTTGAAAAGCACTTTAATAAACTCAATTCAGTGCATGTTTGTGTACATACTAGGGAGGGTTTGTATCCACAACTGCGAGATAGGTAAAGTTTCCGGGGCTCGAGGCTGTGGGTTAGATGTGGATATACGGTTTGAGTAATATTGTCTTGGCTGCGGTTGATATATGTAGTGCTACGCTTCTATTAGGGCTTTACTGTCGCCCACTGTGCGTAATACTGACACAACGTGGCCTTCAAAACGCTGCGTACAGTATACGGACAGAGGATTAGTGGGGGAGGAAGACGAGAGGCCGATGAAGGACGAGAGTTGAGAAGGTGCCAGACATCATAATTTGGTGCTCATAAATACAGTGCATTGGATGTGCGCTCGACGGCTGCTCGTCACAAGGACTCTCTCAGTGCATACCTTCACCAGGAGCAAAGCGGCAAAGGGAAGCTGGACAAACCGTGGCCGTCCAGCCTGTTGTGTGTCATGGCAGATCAGATATTGTTCTCAATAGTCGAGTGGGCAAGAAGCTGTGTCTTCTTCAAGGAACTAAAGGTACAGCTCTGAGATAAGACAAAGTGCATGTGTGTGTGTTTATACATGTAGACACACCTCTGATCATCCAAATGATTCTCTGCAGTGTTTTGTCTAATACTATTTTGGAGAAAGTCTGCTATTTTGTCGCCAAACCACGTATCTTACTGAAAGATAACATTTAGGCACGCCAAGACATTCAGATATTGTGAATGTTTTGTTGCAGCATGTTTGTCAAGCAGTTTCAAAAGTAGGATTACATTTAATGTTTAGATTGTAGTGGTATCACTGATATGTGTCGAAGTCCAAATTCTTGCTCAGTTTCCAAAAAGTTTTGGATGGATGCTAACATCCTGTGAGGAATTTTGGCAAAAAGGCATCAGATGTGAATTCGGAATCTGGAATTTGGACACTCAGTTGCTATATTCACATTAGGGAGCGTTGTAAATCACAAAAGCTTTGTTGTTGCTGTGATTCCCAAACAGATACAGTGTTGACATACATAGAATTTGCCCTCTCCAAGCTCTCACCTCTATAAATGTCTTAATCATCGGTCTCGATTCATATTCTGTCGAAAAATAACTGCATGTTCCAATGAATTCAAGCAAATAATGTAGAATTTCAAACTTTGGTTTTGCACATTCACACCTGCATGACCGTTCCATTCTGCAGCCATGACAGCTAGCGTTCTGCGATTGCTAGCATAAAATGTGTCAGAGCTGGAAAACGCATGCCAGCGACTGACTCCTGCAGACACAACACTTTCAGAAACAATTACATTCCGTACAGCAATAGCTCAGCAATTGTTCCAGACTGCTGAAAGGTATCGCGCGATGTGGAAAATGTGCATTTGGTTTGAAAAGCACTTTAATAAACTCAATTCAGTGCATGTTTGTGTACATACTAGGGAGGGTTTGTATCCACAACTGCGAGATAGGTAAAGTTTCCGGGGCTCGAGGCTGTGGGTTAGATGTGGATATACAGTTTGAGTAATATTGTCTTGGCTGCGGTTGATATATGTAGTGCTACGCTTCTATTAGGGCTTTACTGTCGCCCACTGTGCGTAATACTGACACAACGTGGCCTTCAAAACGCTGCGTACAGTATACGGACAGAGGATTAGTGGGGGAGGAAGACGAGAGGCCGATGAAGGACGAGAGTTGAGAAGGTGCCAGACATCATAATTTGGTGCTCATAAATACAGTGCATTGGATGTGCGCTCGACGGCTGCTCGTCACAAGGACTCTCATTCCCGCGATTTATGTTCTAGCTGTTCATCTGTATACAAGGGTTGCATTTCTTTGGGTTTTAGACTCAGAGATGACATGCTCGTGTACTACGATTTGAGTACAACCGCCTGAATGTCTCACATTTATTGTTGTTTAGGTCTTTTGAGACGTTTTATTCTTTAGAGGAGAATTGTTGGCAAGGCTTTGAAATATTGGTCACTACATATTTTGTAATAGCTTTTGATTTTCACAAAAAGTAGTAAATATCCTGTTTGCAGCTATTTGATATAGTCTGTATACAGTTTCGATATATACAGTCTGTATTCAGTTATAGGCAAGCTCTGAGATCTCAAATCAAACCATTCACTCAGCTCTATTTACAATCCTTGTTTCATTCCAAACCTGACTTTCTTTCTTCTGTGGAACTCAAAAGAAGATCTTTTGAAACATATCTCTGTTTTTTTGTCCATACAGTGAAAGTCAAAGGTCTCCAATGATGGGGTTGGACTCCTTGATCTTCACTGTATGGACAGAAACACTTTTTCAAAATATCTTCTTTTGTGTTCAACTGTTTTTTCCATACAGTGGAAGTCAGTGGAGTCCAAAACAACATTGGACCCTGTGTATTTTAGTATTATTTCTATGCTATTATTGTATTTATTAACGTAAAATCTCATTACATTATAATCTCATATAGAATTTTTACTTGAGTAATTTTGTTAGTTTTGGTAATTGTGTTACATGGTTTTATTACATGCTTCATTTTTGTTAGGTTTTTTTCTTCTTAAATATTTATATTTTATTTACATTTCAGTTATAGTCCACCATTGTGACTCGCATACTATTTCCTACTCCTCTATCGCAAGACTCAAGTTTAACTTTAGGTTTTTCATCTAATATTATTTTTTTCAGCTTTATTTCAATTAACAAAAACAATAGTTTTAGTATATAATTTAACAACACTGAACCCATTAAAATTCATTGTATGGACAAAAAAAGACAGGCTTTTGTGTTCCACAGATAAAAGAACGTCATGTGGGTTTGGGATGACATGATGGTGAATGAATGATGACAGAATTTCTGAATGAACTATCGCCTTAAATTACAATATTATGCAAAAAATAAATCAGTATCATGGCCTGATACTGTAAGCATGTAATGACTCTTAATTTCTCCTGATTTAGGTAGGAGATCAGATGCGACTGCTGCATAACTCCTGGAGTGAGCTGCTGCTTCTCGATCATATCTGCAGACAGGTGCATCATGGGAGAGACAACAGTCTGCTACTCATTACAGGACAGGAGGTGAGTGTTTCCAACCATCATCATTACGGGAAAGCATCACTGTTTGCAGAAAAGCAGCAGATGTTAGTAGAGAGAGTGTAGTGAAGGTGCTGTGTGCTGTAGGTGGATCTGTCGGCCATGTCTGACGCAGGACCTCCTCTGGCCAGTATGGTGCAGAGAGGACAGGAGCTGGCCAGGAGACTGCAGCTGCTGCAGGTGGACAGAAGAGAGATGGCCTGTCTGAAATTCCTCATCCTCTTCAACCCCAGTGAGTACGACTGCATCCCTATTCACACCACTTTTAAGTACATACATCAGCAGCATCCACAACTGAACGGAACAAAAAGCGTTGAACTTGAAATTTGTTTATGCGCGAGTGCACTTGCTAAATGAAAGCGGATTGTATAAAATGTATATTAAAAAAAAAGAAAAACGTTTATTAACGAGCTGCAGTTTTATTACATCACGCGCTGGCACACATGCAGTATATTAACGCCACAGGTCATCAATAAGGTGCAGATTTGGTCCTCAATTTGTGTTTCCAACACACTTTTTTCACTTTCATCACGCGCTCAAACTCATCAAAAGTCAACAAGTTCAACAAGCAACAACGATTTATCCAAGTGACCGCTGCAGAACGCACGCGAGAGAGAGACGAGGTAGCGCAGATCGTGCGTCTTATAAGTGAGTGGTAGGGATGGGCGATACCCCTTATTTTGTTTTCGATACGATACCAATATTTTTCAAGGCAGTATCGTCGATATCGATACCGATTCGATACTTCTGCACTAAACTTTTAAATTATGAAATTTATGAAATTATTAAATTACTAAGAGTAAAATGGGTAATGAAAACCACTTAACTTTATGTTTAAAATGCATTTTAACCCGTTTAATCCCAAATTTTTCCCAGACATGAAAATATCCAAATGATGCGTCATTAGTAACACTTTGAAATAATCAGTAATTTATTTATTTATTTTTTTTTGCAAAAGTGTGTGAAAAATTTTATTTTATGGTCGGTCACAATTGTATACTGAATTAACATATTTCTGCAGTCTTACAAATTGTTATATATCTTAGCCCAGCTATTTTAAACTGTTTGATCACATTCTAGGGTTACCTTATACAACATTGATAGGAATACTGAGATCAAATACAAAAAAATACAACCATCAACGCATTTCTAAATTGTTACTTTTTTGTAACATATATCATCACATTTTTATATTAGTGCTACCAGTATTACAACATTAATATTCTAACTTATTTGTAACATTTGAACTGTTTTAGTGCAATATTTTGTACTGCCATTAGGGACTGCATAAAATGCAACCTTTACATGATCAATATTATCTTTCAACGTTCGATTTAAATAACTGTAATTGCACAAACTATGTAGGCTACAATTTCAATTTGTTTATTGTGAAATAACTCAAACATTTATGTTTTTTTTTTCTGTCCTCTGATAAGCATTGTTCAGGGCTGCCGTTCCCAAAAGCTTTAATGCTTTCTTATGATACTTTTGGGAAACGCAGCCCTGTTTGAATGCACTGTCAGCAGTGAGTGAATGATCTCTGTGATTGATAGGTTTATTCTTGCAACATTTGCGTGTGTTCAGATGAGCAGGAAAATAGTTCTATCCTACACAATCACTCGCTAACAAAGGTTCCCTCTCAGTCGGTCACTCTCGACGTCACGTCGGAGGACCGACGAATTGGGATCTCGCTTAGAGGGACCAATCTACTTCGAGTGTAAACTAAACGAGCCAATGCACATTGGCATGCGATTATTGCATCCAGCTGCTGCTGATCACAGCGTGAGTATAAGTAGGCAGCAGGTGCAGCGCATATTCAGGCTTTTCGCTTCGGAGCCGAGCGGTTCTATCGTTCTGCTCCTGACCTCTGCAGTTGTGATAAACTACAGTCAAGCACGCTCTTCGGTGGGCTCTCGTGCTGGTGGTACGGCGCTTCAGCGGTGGTGGTTTCCCGTGTCGAGTGGGCTGCACACGGCAGGCTGCACTACCCCTGTGTGTGTTGCAGACGGCCATCTCCCCTGTGCGCTTCGGCACACTAAAAGAGCAAATTCCATACTAAAAGAGCTTCACGGGTGGAACGTCTTTTTAAAGACGCGTCTTTTTAAAGATGTCATACCATCCGTGCGTTTCTGGGTGCGGTCGTTACCTGGCGCCGGGTGATGGTCACGATCGCTGCCTCTCGTGCCTGGGCATGAAGCACGCTGAGGTGGCTTTCGTGGATGCCTCATGCTCCCATTGCGGGGGCATGACCATCTCGGAGTTGCGGACCAGACTCCGTTACCTGCAAGGGGGCGGAGTGCCCGTGCCACTGCCTAGATCTGGGGTTCCCTCTGGCAGCAGCCGGGGGCGTCCTTTTTCTAGCAGGGGGCGGACTGGTCTTACGGTCACGGTGAGGAATCCCCCTC
>NW_015506582.1:205598-209896 GCF_001515645.1 Sinocyclocheilus grahami
CTGAATATGCGCTGCACCTGCTGCCTACTTATACTCACGCTGTGATCAGCAGCAGCTGGATGCAATAATCGCATGCCAATGTGCATTGGCTCGTTTAGTTTACACTCGAAGTAGATTGGTCCCTCTAAGCGAGATCCCAATTCGTCGGTCCTCCGACGTGACGTCTCCGTTCCCTCCTTCAGGGAACGAGGGTTACATACGTAACCGAGACGTTATTTGTCCAATTCAATGCATATTGTATGCATTATTATTATTATTATTTTTGTTAAATAAACAAAACCACTGGTAAATAAAATGCACCTTAGTATCGATATTTTTGGTTTGAGTATCGATACAGTCGATACTCGCATCAGTATCGATATATCGATACTTTGGATCGATACGCCCATCCCTAGTGAGTGGGAATTTGCCGAACGTGGCACATGCGGGAGTTAACACTGTATGCAAAACCCGCAACCTCACACCAAATAGATAGGCAAGCATATATACAAATCATTTAGTAAGCAGAAATCTGAAATTTACCTTAACATATTAAGTTAGAAGAAGATGCGACTGAATTGATGCTTGAAGAATGCACTTCCAGCAGCCATGATAAACACTTGGCGGTTAAAGTTTTCTATGCACAATTTGATTTGACGAAAGTCACGAGACCTATTACTCTCTATCCAATCAAATGAAGGAAGCTAGCGGAGTAAAAGTACCGATACATCACTTAAAATGTACTCAAGTAAAAGTAAAAGTCCTACACAATTTTTAAACTACTCAAAAAAAGTACAATTACTGATAAAAAAAACTACTTAATTACTGTAACGTGAGTATTTGTAATTCGTTACTTCACACCCCTGCTAGCAACAAACCTTTTTCCTAGAAATGTCCAATTTCAATTTCATTAGGCACAATAAACAAACAGCTGAAAGGAGAAAACTGCATTTGAAAGCAAAATAATTTGTCATCTCCTCTCGCTCTGTCACATTGATTTTTTTAATTCTTTGCCTAAATGGAAGCAGCTTTATTGAGTAATTTGTGTCCTTCAAATGTATTGAAAAGATTATTCAACATGTTAATTACTGTGTGAATGGCTCTTCTGATGAGCTCTGCTAACGCTTTAAAGTGCTTCATTAATGGGTCCAGCTATTGTCGCCCCAAACACACACACACACATCTCTACTTGGATTATATGGCTGTGTTCAGACTGCCCAAATCCGATTTCTTCTCTCACATGTGATTCAGAGTTGTGTTTTCATAACAGCACAACCGACATGAAATCAGATTTTTTAGATTCTGGTTTTGGGCCACTTATATGTGATACAAAATCAGATACTGGTCAGACGTTTTGCAATGCGAGCTCATTCTGAACTCATTCTGAGTCATGAAACGTTTACGCCACTTTAGATCACCGTTAGTCACAATTCTGACAGGAGTCTCGCCAAAGATTTTACTTTTGTCACTCACTTAATATGGAAGGCAGTCATAATGGTAGTCAGTGGAGGGACAGTGAGGAGTAAGTATTATGGTGACAGCAGTGATGGGCATTTTCAAAACACTGCTTAGAAAGCTTTGAATCGTTTGCAAATCATTTGTTTTGAACCTGAGGTTTGGAGCGAGTATGAAACTGCCAAAGTCTCTTGATTTCAGTAAATGAGGAATTTTTGGAAACAAAATGTTTCAAAATTTCAACGGTTTGTTGTCGGGGATGACCAGTGTCTATGGTTTTTATCTGTTTTATAAACATTTTTAATGACAAATTTGTGTAATTGACCTTTGGCCGGGAGTTTGATTGACAGGTGATCTGATCAATCATAACTCCGAACCTGCCATTTTGTCGGACAAACAAACCAGAGAGTACATTAATGTCGGTGGACTTGAACTTGAAAAGTGGTGTTTTGACTTCTTTTCACGAATGAAACAAGATACCCTCTGATTTTCATTCATGTTCATTTCGAAAGAGAAAGAGCTGATTGGTTCACATGCTGCTCGAACCGAGGTGCTACAGCGATCTGTCACGAAACATTAAAGAGCGACAAAATGGTATTTATTGTTTGAATTTCTTAAAAAGTTTACAAAATTTGAAAACTAAGATTTTGTTTCATACCAAAAGTAACCTGCTTTGTCTTGTCTGTCGGCAAGTTGTCGGTTTCCTCTTTGCTTCACAATGTTTTTTTTTTCACTTTGTGAGAACATGATATCTGGTGTGAGAGCGCTATGGCTTGTCTGGCTTGTCATGAAGGGTCTATTAAAAGGAAGAGTATTATTTAATAGTCATTTATTGTCTTGTTTAGCCAAGCCTTCCATAGAACAAAAAAATTAATTTCAGATAATAAAAGAACACAGACAATTAATATTTAATGGCATTAGATAATTATTTATTGCATTTGTTAGAATTTGAATTAAACTTTTAATAAAACAACAAAAAGGGTTTTAAAAGCTGTTTTTATGCATGTTTGGCATACGTTTTTGTTGCATTCACACAGTTTATGGAAGACCGTTTCCACCACTGAATAAAAAATAAAAAAGGTAATTGCGACTTTTTCTCACAATTCTTTGTTCTCGCAATTGCGTCATATATACTCGTAATTTTAACGTTTTTCTCAGAATTGTGATATAAACTCACAATTGCGAGATATAAAGTGAGAATTGCGAGATATAATCAGAATTGCGAGATATAAAGTCAGAATTGCGAGATATAGTCAGAATTGCGAGAAAATAAAGTCAGAATTGCTAGATATAGTCAGAATTGCGAGAAATAAAGTCAGAATTGCGAGATATAAAGTCAGAACTGTGAGAAATAAACTCAATTGCGAGATATAAAGTCACAATTGCGGGAAATAAAGTCAGAATTGCGAGAAATAAAGTCAGAATTGCGACAAATAAAGTGAGAATTGCGAGATATAAAGTGAGAATTGCGAGACATAAAGTCTGATATAATCAGAATTGCGAGAAATAAAGTCAGAATTGCAAGATATAAAGTCAGAATTGCGACAAATAAAGTGAGAATTGCGAGATATAAAGTGAGAATTGCGAGACATAAAGTCTGATATAATCAGAATTGCGGGAAATAAAGTCAGAATTGCGAGATATAAAGTGAGAATTGCGACAAATAAAGTGAGAATTGCGAGATATAAAGTGAGAATTGCAAGACATAAAGTCTGATATAATCAGAATTGCGAGAAATAAAGTCAGAATTGCGAGATATAATCACAATTGCGAGATTATAGAGGTCAGAATTGCGAGAAATAAAGTCTGATATAATCAGAATTGCGAGAAATGAAGTCAGAATTGCGAGATATAAAGTCACAATTGCGAGATATAAAGTTAGAATTGCAAGATATAAAATCAGAATTGCGAGATATAATCAGAATTGCGAGAAATAGTCAGAATTGCGAGATATAAAATCAGAATTGCGACAAATAAAGTGAGAATTGCGAGATATAAAGTGAGAATTGCAAGACATAAAGTCTGATATAATCAGAATTGCGAGAAATGAAGTCAGAATTGCGAGATATAAAGTCACAATTGCGAGATATAAAGTTAGAATTGCAAGATATAAAATCAGAATTGCGAGATATAATCAGAATTGCGAGAAATAGTCAGAATTGCGAGATATAAAATCAGAATTGCGACAAATAAAGTGAGAATTGCGAGATATAAAGTGAGAATTGCGAGATATAGAGGTCAGAATTGCGAGACATAAAGTCTGATATAATCAGAATTGCAAGAAATAAAGTCAGAATTGCGACAAATAAAGTGAGAATTGCGAGACATAAAGTCAGAATTGCGAGATATAGAGGTCAGAATTGCGAGAAATAAAGTCTAATATAATCAGAATTGCGAGAAATAAAGTCAGAATTGCGACAAATAAAGTGAGAATTGCGAGATATAAAGTCAGAATTGCGAGATATAGAGGTCAGAATTGCTAGAAATAAAGTCTAATATAATCAGAATTGCGAGAAATAAAGTCAGAATTGCGAGATATAAAGTCAGAATTGCGAGATATAAAGTCAGAATTGCAAGAAATAAACACAATTGCGAGAAATAATGTCACAATTGCGAGATATAAAGTCACAACTGCGAGAAATAAAGTCAGGTAAAAAAAAGGTAATTGCGACTTTTTCTCACAATTCTTTGTTCTCGCAATTGCATCATATATACTCGTAATTCTAACGTTTTTCTCAGAATTGTGATATAAACTCACAATTGCGAGATATAAAGTCAAAATTGCGAGATATAAAGTCAAAATTGCGAGATATAAAGTCAGAATTGCGAGATATAAAGTCAGAATTGCGAGATATAAAGTCAGA
>NW_015506582.1:211609-236655 GCF_001515645.1 Sinocyclocheilus grahami
ATAAAGTCAGAATTGCGAGATATAAAGTCAGAATTGCGAGATATAAAGTCAGAATTGCGAGATATAAAGTCAGAATTGCGAGATATAAAGTCAGAATTGCGAGATATAAAGTCAGAATTGCGAGATATAAAGTCAGAATTGCGAGATATAAAGTCAGAATTGCGAGATATAAAGTCAGAATTGCGAGATATAAAGTCAGAATTGCGAGATATAAAGTCAGAATTGCGAGATATAAAGTCAGAATTGCGAGATATAAAGTCAGAATTGCGAGATATAAAGTCAGAATTGCGAGATATAAAGTCAGAATTGCGAGATATAAAGTCAGAATTGCGAGATATAAAGTCAGAATTGCGAGATATAAAGTCAGAATTGCGAGATATAAAGTCAGAATTGCGAGATATAAAGTCAGAATTGCGAGATATAAAGTCAGAATTGCGAGATATAAAGTCAGAATTGCGAGATATAAAGTCAAAATTGCGAGATATAAAGTCAGAATTGCGAGATATAAAGTCAGAATTGCGAGATATAAAGTCAGAATTGCGAGATATAAAGTCAGAATTGCGAGAAATAATGTCACAATTGCGAGAAATAAAGTCAGAATTGCGAGAAATAAACACAATTGCAAGAAATAATGTCACAATTGCGAGATATAAAGTCACAACTGCGAGAAATAAAGTCAGAATTGCGAGAAATAAAGTCAGAATTGCGAGATATAAAGTCAGAATTGCGAGATATAAAGTCAGAATTGCGAGAAATAATGTCACAATTGCGAGATATAAAGTCACAACTGCAAGAAATAAAGTCACAATTGTGAGAAATAAAGTCAGAATTGCGAGAAATAAACACAATTGCAAGAAATAGCCACAATTGCGAGATATAAAGTCACAACTGCGAGAAATAAAGTCAGAATTGCGAGAAATAAAGTTTCCACCGGAAGACCGTTTCCACCACTGAATAAAAAATTAAAAAAGGTAATTGCGACTTTTTCTTACAATTCTTTGTTCTTGCAATTGCATCATATATACTCGTAATTCTTTTTTTCTCAGAATTGTGATATAAACGGTCCTTTTCTTCATACTTGTCTTCATCCTCATCACCTGCACACAAATTTGCATGCTTCCGCGGCACATCAGGGTTAAAAACTGATTTCAGTGTACTCTATGTGTACTCAAGTCTCAATTGCATTCAAATCTCATACTGGCCACATTTAAAACAATAATGGGAACAGCCATACAAAAAAAAAAAATCTGAGCAATAAATCAGAACTGAGCACCAATGTAGCATGGTGAATGTAGCCTATGAGACCTGTAATGATTTTTATCTCGTCTGCAGATGTGAAGCTCCTGGAGAACCAGCAGTATGTGGAGAGCGTTCAGGAGCAGGTGAACAGCGCTCTGCTCGAGTACACGCTCTACTCTTACCCTCAGTGTCTGGACCGCTTCAGTCAGCTCATACTGCGGCTGCCTGAGGTCCAGTCGCTCAGCGCGCAGGCCGAGGACTTCCTGTGCTACAAGCACCTGTGCGGAGAAGTGCCGTGCAACAATCTGCTCATAGAAATGCTTCATGCCAAGAGGTCCACCGCCGTGTGAAAGGGACACTGCTTTGAGAGTTTAAGCCATATGCGCAAAATGGATGGTGAACAGTTTTCCAAAGGCAATGCTTTCTTACCTTATGTGATGAATGTACAGAATTTGTTCATTTGTATTGTTTTTAAATCATTTGAGCATGACAATCAGTGGTGGACGCGGAGGTGTTTTTATAGTGTTTTCTTCTTCGTGCCGTTATTCTCTTGGCTAAGCGTGATCTCTGCAGTCTTTAAGAGCGATGTTTCATTTGAACGCTTATTTATGTATCTCCATTATTTTATCTTAATGCTCCTGTGCTTTTGAATGGATGATGAGTATTGTAATTTCTTTGTTTTTCAAATGCATTTATTAAGTTGGTATTTAAAAAACATTCCAAAAGGGCCTGTCCAAAAATGAATCGAATGAAACAAAAAAAGGTATTTATTGAAATAATGTAATTAACCAGTATCAGTTCAACTATTTAAAGCACATTTTACATAGATTACACATTTATTTGTCTTTCCATTTCACTGAAAAAAACTGGTTGCAATAAAATAAAACAAACGACACGTTGCAGTTGTTTGAAGTTGTGTGTGTGGCGGCCTAAAAGCAATCTTACTTTGAATGGCCATGTTTCTAAAGACAGACATGCTGCTCCGCTCTGAGTGTCTCTTAAGTGTGCCAATAAAAAGAGGTTATGGGAAGGTCAGAAAACATTCACACATGTTGCCACCTTTGTGAGCGTATAAACAGAGTGCGCTTCTTTTGAAATCCATTTGAACCAATTATTTTTCTATTCATTTTTATTCTAATCAAGTGTATCATTTGAAAACAATCAGTAATCATGAATGACTACAGAGATACACACTTTCCACATCAATACAAACAAATTAGTTTTAATAGTGGGAGTAAAATGTAATACATAATGCATTTTATATGCATTGTATCAAAATAGGGAATGCCTATTACAATAAAATACTTATTTACATTTTTGCGTTATTTCAATTGGGTAGTAGAATTACAGCACGAATAAATCAAAAACAAACCATTAAAAATAAATGCTGTCATGATAAGATAATCTTCACAAGCTTGCTATTTTGAGCACTAGACTTTTTTTTTTATAAAACAATTAAATAAAATGTGTTATTGAAATGATATATAGATCTCTACAGAAAGATCAAACAGCTGATAGGTTTCATTGTCCACAGTTTTCTTCTTCTGCAAAATACTGAATGTAAATCTCCACGGATGGGCTGCTCGTTCCCAACCGAAGTCGAAAATCACTAACAACTCATTCTGTTGTCTGGTCACGATTAATGGTGTGATGATGCTCATGTTGTCCATTTTTAGTACTGTGAGCCTCTGTACTCTGACAACATCTATACATTATTAAATGATGACCATATACACAACGCTGAGAATTCTTTACGCTCCGGGCTGAGGGCCGTCTCATTGAACATTTGTTGAAAGAGTGGTTTCATGGTTATCAGAAAACCTTTACTCACTCAACACAGACTGAGCTCTGGGAATGAGACGGCCTGCAGGATTGCGGAGGAGGCAGTGATCGCTCCTCCACAGAATGGGCTACGTCTTCATCCCAGGATAAGTCACGAGTCCATGCAGAACTGTAGTGTGTAGTTTTCCTCTCAACAGCCTGTGGTGAAGCAAAACGGCAGGATTTAAAAATACTTCATACTGTGATTCTATTTTGACCAGCTCAGATTTCGATGGATTAAAATAGTGTAATTTGTTGATAAGTGCATCGGTCCTGTGCTAGTGAAGAACTAGTGCGCCCCCTAGAGATTCAGTGTGGACACAGCAACAGGTTCATGTGAAACAGTTCTTTACCTGAGGGCTTAAAGGCTGTCAGCTGAACCACCTGAAACACAAGATTATGCTGTAAAATCAAGCCAAGTCAATTTGATTTGTATAGCGCTTTTCACAATACACACCGTTTATAACAATAATTATATTGGGGAAGTTGTGGCCTAATGGTTAGAGAGTCGGATTCGTAACCCAAAGGTTGTGGGTTCGAGTCTCGTACCAGCAGGGATTGTAGGTGGGGGGAGTGAATGTACAGCGCTCTCTCCCACCTTCAATACCACGACTGAGGTGCCCTTGAGTAAAGCACTGAACCCTCAACTGCTCCCCGGGCGCCGCAGCAAAAAATGGCTGCCCACTGTTCACGGTGTGTGTGTGTGTTCACTGCTGTGTGTGTGCACTTTGGATGGGATAAATGCAGAGCACTAATTCCGAGTATAGGTCACCATACTTGGTCACATGTCACGTCACTTATTGTGACAAGCCTAATTACTCACTTAACCGTGCCAATAATACACATAATCAAATAGTATGATATTAGTGAAAAATATGTGTGGTTTGCTGCATACCTGACTTCTGTTGGCTGGTTTCAATGGGAAATTCACAATATGGTCCTCTTTAAACCGTTCTAACATATAAAGAGGAAAGGACAGAGCTGCTTTTCTAAATTTCATGTTGACTTAAAGCGACAGCTGCAGATGGTGGATACGCATGAGTTTCACGCACCGTTCTTAAAGACGAGCGAGTTGGCTGTGGAAGTGGTGATGGGAGTCGAGCTCTCGCTGCTCTCTGGGCTGGAATGAGTCGGCAGGCTGTGTACCCATGAAGCACTGGGAGATTTCTGGGAGGGCAAGAAGCTGATAGGCTGTGAGCAGTTCTGCAAGAGGAAATGACATCAAAAGTGAGTACAATAACAGAGAAACAGATTTAAACTGTTCAAATGAGCAAAATGAGGTCTTACTGTAAATGACAAAGCTTTTCGCTTGTCCTGAATTCTTCTTATAGCATTTCGCACCTACATTATCGTAAAACATTCAGACACAGTATTACGTTGTAATTTAGAAATGAAAATCACACGCCTTAATCGTACTAAATATAAGATAAGAAATGTAAGAAATACAGAGAAATATTGTAGAAGGCATACCTCACTGTTGTAAACCGCATACACCAGAAAAATATACAGGCCCTAGAACGAGAGGAGACTCATGTTAGTGATTCGAATGTTAACAACACTGAGCAAAAACATTTTTAAACTTTATAAAAGTCACTAGAAGATGTTTATATGTAGAGCTCATTTATAATGGTGTATTTGGGTCATTCTGCTGTACCTTTTGCAACCATGTCAAAGCAATAATACATTAATAAAAATAAGATGTAAATAATTGATTGTGTCAATCTCAGAAATTTATGGATCATATTTCATCTCCAAATCTACAAATTATTTGAAACAAAAATAATATTCTGCATAAGGAAAATGAAGCTTATTTCTGGGTCATAAATCATTCTCCAGGCACGAGGGATTAAATTAAAATACAATTTTTAATTCAGTTTAACAAAATACTAATTTAAACTACCATACAAATAATAATAATAATAATAGTACTTTTTTGCATTAATTAGATTTTTTTTTTTTGCATTACAGTAACGAGAATTCGGGGAGGTGGAAAAGTGTTGAATTCCAATAAAAATAATGTCACTATGCTGTTTTTAAATGCAAAATATAATGAAAATTCATAATGCTATATGCTAAATAATTTCGGGGTATAAAATGACAGGAGATAACAGGTTTTGTGAGTTTCAATCAATTACTGTGTTTTAAAATTAAGCAACAGAGAACAAAAGAATTAAAATCATAGTATAATAAACATTAAATTATATATTTGTTTCTGGGCCAAAATATAAAAAAATTCTTAAAATATTGTTTACTCATTATTTATTTATAAATATAATTCTTATATTTAAAATAAAATGTAGTACGATCTACATTTTGACGATCTGTCTGAAGATTCGGTGTCTGTGGTGTAATAAACTGTTATTATAAATATATTATTATTTATAATATATTATTATAAATAACCAGAAGAAACTTTTTTGTTTTATTCTCAGCTCTTGTTATCAGTTAGCGTTGAATACAGCTAACAGGAACGGTCCATGTTCTTCCTGCATCTTTGCACTTGCTGTTCTCAGAGACCTCTGCTACATAAAACATTCAAGACAGATCTGCACTGGCTAATTATATCAGAAGAGTTCCCTTCCAGTGATGGACTCTGCTCATGTGTCTCCTCCTCTCTGTCTTCTGCTTCTTTTATCTTTTTCCCAGACGCACACAGTAAATCTACATTAACAAGCTCTGGGAGGGAATTCAGCTCTCATTCATTATAGACATGGGAGGAAGAAAGAGACAGTCCGAGAGAGCTACATGAAGCTGAAAACAGAGAGAGGAAGTTAATTTCAAATGTGTTGACAGACTGGAGTCTGATTAGGAGGAAGGCAAAGGGTGCATGGAAAGTCAGAGCTGGCCGATTTTGACAAAAATTATAAACATAATTATTTTTGTCAATACTGAGATCACAGTTATTTAAAATGATTACACATAGACTTTGGAAACATCATGCATTTATTGAACTGCAAACTTATTTTTAACAGTATATTTCCTTGAACTTTAAAAATAATTCAACTGATAAAAAAGCTTCATATCCATAGGTTTAAATTAATAAATCTTTAATAACCAGGAGAAACTATATATACAGTATCTCACAGAAGTGAGTACACCCCTCACATTTTTGTAAATATTTTATTATATCTTTTCATGTGACAACACTGAAGAAATGGCACTTTGCTACAATGTAAAGTAGTGAGTGCACAGCTTGTATAACAGTGTAAATTTGCTGTCCTCTCAAAATAACTCAACACACAGCCCAATTTGGACATTTTCACTTAGGGGTGTACTCACTTTTGTGGCCAGCGGTTTAGACATTAATGGCTGTGTGTTGAGTTATTTTGAGGGGACAGCAAATTTACACTGTTATACAAGATGTACATTCACTACTTTACATTGTAGCATAGTGTAATTTCTTAATTTCTTTAGTGTTGTCACATGAAAAGATATAATAATATATATATATATATATATATATATATATATATATATATAACTGCTACAAAAAAACTGAAAATAAAAGCATTTTTAAAAAGATTTGAGGTTAACCATATGGGAGGTTTACCTAAAATCTAAGTTTTATTCTCAAAAGTTCATAGCAGTTAACATAGAATAAGCCATATATTACAGCTAATATACACACACACACACACACACACACACATTAAAACGAATAAAAAATTAATAAATAAATAATATCAAAATGAATAAATATTGTGGAAGCACACCATTCATTTGGATAATATTATAGTTTTTATTAATATTTTGAATCGGTTTTTATCTTTAAATTTTCTGTTTTCATTTTATAACAATATCTGTAATTTTTAGTCGTTTTTGTTTTATAAATATATATCTATATAGATTTAAATAATTATTTTTTTCAGTTTTAGTTTAATTATTTTACACTATAAAAAATGCTCAAATGTTCAAAACAACCCAACCGCTGGGTCAAAACAAACCAATAGCTGGGTTTGTCCCTTTTTAACCCAGCGCTGGGTTATATTTAACCCAGCATTTTTTAGAGTGTAGTACTTTAAATTTAAAATGAGAAATGTTGTCTTGGCAACTAGCTAAGTTTTATTTATTTTTTATTTTTTCAGTTAATATTTATTTTATTGCAAGTAACGAAAATATTTATAACAATGCACCACTGTAACGGAAAGGGTTTATAATACAAGACAAAACAACATTTCAAGTCCATGTAACAACATAAATTTGATTTCATAATCACTGTAAGCTAAAATCGTAATTGAAAATAAATGTGAATAATCGCCCAGCCGTAGTATAAGTGTCATGTGTTACCTGAAAAGCATTGAGTGTAATGAACAGATAGGCCACGACAACAGATAAATGCACCAGCACTCCACACAGCCAGGTCAGACCTAACACTGGTAACAGGATCAATACTGGCCTCGTCGCTGCCCTGGATGTGCACACAAACACAATATTAATCCTTCATATTACTGAATGCATTGGCTAGGCTGCTCAGTTTGACTTCAGTATGACTGAAACTCTTCTTCAAGGACACTCCGGGTCTCTGCCTAACTAGCTAATTATACAGACACTTCTGATTCATTTCTGCTCATTCATTGTAGGAAGTATCCATATAACAGAACAAACGAGTCTCTGTGGCTATTTGTATGGTATCTTCTCAAGTCCAGGTGGCTAGTAGGAATAAATGAGTTACTGGTGGGCGAGATCCCAATTCGTCAGTCACTGACGTAACGTTGAACGTGACTGACTGAATGGGAACTAGAAATGACTGAAACTGCTCTCTATCTCTTAACTCTGGCCTGTTTTTATTTCAAAGGAAGTTGAAAAGTGAAACAGCATTCACCAGGTAAGGTCCAGCGTGTGAAGTTTCGAATCAGAACTGGGCGTCAGCATTTTGGCTCTGCGACGTGCACTGGCCACTGTAACCATTACAACCCGAAAAAGCACCACAGCGTTGACCTAAGAACAGAGAACCACATCTCCCATTACAAAACAATAAAAATCTCCCTTTAATAGGTGAACTTATAATAGCTGTGGATTTTGTTTTATGCTGTGCCTTTAAGAGACGACTCTGTCATGTTCATAGCAGCAGGGATGATGTATTTTTGTAGGCCCAGAAATGAGTTAGCATTTTAGTTCCATAGCCCCAAAGTAAATGATTAAATGGTTTTTGGTTAAATGCCAGTCTGCGATGAACACATGCGCAACAAAAATGTATCTTTTATTTTATGATATAAATTTTATATTTTTTAAAGCGTTTTGCTTTTTTACAGCCTTGTAATAATCACATGGTTGTAAATGATTCTATCCCAAACCTTTAGGGAAAATGTTTTTAAATAAAGACTGAAAGAGTTGTTGAAAGCTTAATGATGAAGCCATGTGTAGCTCATTTATAGCACATGCTTAGCTGGCTACTGTATTTAGGCTTTAGAATCAATCACATTTGTGAAGATTATCATGATGTACAAAACATGCAGCAATCAGAAATTTTTTTTTGGTCACACAGCTTAATTTCTGCAACAATCCAAAAGCCAATGGAAAAATCCTATTGGGCAAACTTCTGCGTTTGGCCTACAAAAATATGTGTTCATAGTGACAGTAACACACATCAGAATGAGATCGTTCAATAAATAATCATTTTAGGCTCAAGAAAATCTGGAGTTTATAATTTACAGAAATGTACAATATGTATTTTATGCTTGCAGAAAATATGCTTCCTGATGATACGATCCCTTACATTTATTTAATGTGCTATCAACTTTAAATTTGAATTTCATTTTTCAAAATCTAACCATTAGCATTTAATATCCACATTGCATTCATGCATTTAGCTGACATTTTAATATAAAGTGTCCTTTGCAGTCCAGACTGCTTTAAAGCCGTGATGAAACAGAAGTAGAAAGTCTAATGTATCTGAGTGCAATGTATTATCAAAAAAAAGGGGGGCGGGACTTGATTCTATCCAACTGTTGTTGATTGGATGGAGGAAGACTGACTAAATGATTGGAGAGGTCCAGCATAGTCACCAGAGAAAAGTCTGTTGTTTCACCAGAAGATCCAGTTATGACATTTTGATTAAACATTACAAGGTTAAAAGGCTTTAAAACCATCAGAAGTGCATTGCATATACTCGTACACTCAAAAGCAAATAGGAACCCATTGTGACAATTATTCTGACACAAATACTCACACACTCACTTGAGGAACTGTGCACTTGTGACATACTTACGGCCAAAACAAAGAGCACAGGCCCTGCAAAAGCCCAAATAACGTGCGACTGAAGGTTCAGCCAGCAGTACTGCTGTGCTTTATACCGATCCAAAGTGGCTGCCAAGGTTACAGCGACTATAACAACCGGCAGCCCTAAGAAAGACAACGCAAATACAGACACAGTGCATGAGAGGAAGGTTAATCAAACAGAACATGAATCATAATGGTTTACACACACACACACACAGTTCTCACCCCAGCCCAGCACATAGTACAGCTTCATCCGCCTCTCCTCGCTGATGTTCACAGAGACCACTTTACTCCAGAGCAGCAAGCCCTCCACCAGCATCCAGCAGAAAGACGACAGGAAAAACAGATGCAGGAGCGCCGTCACCAGCCAACAGGCTTCCTGCTCCACAACAACACACACATAATCGATTCAAATGCTGACAAAAAACACGTCCATACCTGCCATCAGTAGTACATCAGAGATGTTTACTAGAATGCAAAAATAGCATTTAAATAAAAAAAATACAGTATATTATTTGATTGTTACATAGAAATATAAATAGGTACTGCATCTCAAAAGTTTGCGGTCGATAGGATTATTTAATGTTTTTCTTTAAACAAAATAGGTCGCTTATGCTCACCAAGGCTACATTTATTTGGTCAAAATACATAAAAACAGTGAAATATTATTACAGTTTAAAAAAAATGTTTCCTATTTTAATATATTTTAAAATGTAATTTATTTCTGTGATGCAAAGCTGAATTTTCAGCATCATTACTCCAGTCTTCAGAGTCACATGATCCTTCAGAAATCATTCTAATATACTGACTTACTGCTCAAGAAACATTTCTGATTATTATTAATGTTGAAAACAGTTGTGCTGCTTAATATTTTTTACAAAGTTCAAGAGAACCGCATTTATTTGAAACTCATTTTGTAACACTTTAATAAAATATAAATTATAAAAATTATAAAGTTATTTATTACAGTCACTTTTGAATGGTAGTGTATGTGATTTATGTGGTAATTTCACAGCTGTTTCTCTACTGTTTTTTTTATCAATACCATCTGATATTTATGAAAAGAAGTATAAAAACATCCAATATCAAAGTCCTAATGTCCTCTTTTCATATTTCACCAATCTAGTTCATAATTTTTTAATATATATATACAGTGGGTACGGAAAGTATTCAGACCCTCTTAAATTTTTCACTCTTTGTTATATTGCAGCCATTTGCTAAAATCATTTAAGTTAATTTTTTTTCCTCATTAATGTACACACAGCACCCCATATTGACAGAAAAACACAGAATTGTTGACGTTTTTGCAGATTTATTAAAAAAGAAAAACTGAAATATCACATGGTCCTAAGTATTCAGACCCTTTGCTCAGTATTTAGTAGAAGCACCCTTTTGATCTAATACAGCCATGAGTCTTTTTGGGAAAGACCCAACAAGTTTTTCACACCGTCTCCCTGACATGCTGCTTCAACACTAACTGCGGTTACTGAAACCACGCCTTCTTTCTTTGCGTGCACATTTGGGCGGCATTATGCTAATATTTCCACATAGTGAGGTAGATATGTGGGGGCGTGTTAGAACGAGCCGTTTTAGGGGGGCGTGGCAGAGTCTTAACTTTGATAAAGAATATCTCTTTGGTTTTGAGACTTTAGTCTTTGCAACTTCAGGGATCTTATCTATGCACAATCAGCTTGTAACACTCCAAAGAGAAAGGAAAACTTGAAATTGCATCATATGACCCCTTTAAGTAGGATTAGAATTTTGATGTACTACTGATTTTTAAAAAAGTGCTGTAAGTGTAGTTTTTTTTTCTTTTTAAAAATGAGTTACACATAAAAGATGACACACTCATTAAATATAACATAAATATGCCTTCTGTAGATTTAAAAAATATATAAACTGATTCAACTATATTTACTTAACTATATATTGCAACTATATACAAACACATTTTGGGCTCTTTTAATTTAACTGTTTCTTTCCTATAGTGATCAGACTCTGTTTCCTCATGTCATGATTATAACTGAAAATAATTTTTGGCAATTTAAATAAAGGTGAAATCAAATAAAATATCAATATTAGAGTAAGATATATATTAGATTTATATTTTATAAAAACCTAATCTTGAAAATTAGAGATGCTGCCTTGGCAACTAGAAATATGTTTAAGGTGATGTACAAAAATTACTAAAACTGAAGCTGAAATAAAAATAATAAGCTAATCCTAAAATATAAAAATAAAAGATAATCCAAAATATGAAAATATGAATGAACACATACAATATTAGTACAAATATAATACTAAAATAACACTGTTTGCGACAACATAAGCCTGTTTTTCATAAGCAAAGTAAATAATTATTGGTCAAACTCATGTACAGTATCCAGTCTTTATGCTATGATTTCTTTTTTTTTATCTGTTACAGGTACTGCTTATTAAAAACCTCCGTACCTGAACTTCGGAGATCTGTAACAGCAAGGCAAAGTTGGTAGTGTGGTTACAGGAACAGGAAGTTGAGTTATTCTTAGTGGAAATAGAGGTGCAACCCTTTGTTGACCACCCTCCCCCCTCTGGCCTGAGGCGTCAAGACAAAACAAGATTTCATCAGTTATACAAAACATAAACCAGAGCATTTGAGAATTTGCAGATTAAATAAATAAGTACATGAAAATTGCTTACATCAGGTCAAAATCCCAAAAAGAACAGATAGGTGTCAAATTCAGTGAACTGTTCTAGAGAGTGAAAAAGAGAAGCACTGTAGTTGAAGTCAGGCATGACTGTCCATCAACACAGTAAACTCAATTCTGATCAGTTCTCCTAAAATGACAGATCATTCTGCTGTTCAGAGGTTTGAGGTTTTATTCAGCAAGGATGCATTAAACTGATCAAAAGTGACAGCAAAGACACTTATAATGTTACAAAAGATTTCTAGCTCAAGAAAATAACAACAACAACAAAAAAATCCTGGGGAAAAAAATCAGAATTTTCACAAAGATATTAAGCCGCAAAAACGGTTTTCAAAATTGATAAACAGAAATTTTTCTTGAGCAGAAGATCAGCATATTAAAATGATTTCTGAAAGATCATGTGATTCTGAAGACTGGCATAATGATGCTAAAATTCAGCTTTGCATCACAGGAATATAAATTACACTTTAATTATTTTTTAAAAACAAAAAGCAGGTCTTTTAAATTGTAATAATATTTCACATTATTACTGTTTTACTATATTTTTGATCAAATAAATGCAGCCTTGGTCAGCATAAGATACTTCTTTTGCTCCCAAACATTTGAACAGTAGTGAAAATGTAAAAGTCAATCTACGTCTTCAGAAGACTTGGAATATAACATGCATATACTGACTACTGTTAAGGTACTTTTACGCTGCTTTTTGTCCTTTTGGCACTTGAATGCCTCTTGAGACTAAACTGTTTTCAAAAGAGCAGCTTTGACATTCAGCAAAATCACCTGTTCCGTGGAAACATGAAGTCGTATAAGTTTGTAAGGAACTCGTATGTGGTTAAATGATTCCTATAACTCTGAAAGATGCTAAATTTGGTTTTTAATGGTTTCACTGGCATCCCAGACATTTCGGATTATGTCTACACTGACTTTAGCCAAAGCTAATTTCAGAAATGATTCCATAGTTTTAGAAAATATGCTATCACAATGAAAATTATATATTCTATTTCTTATACCTGAATTTTGTGCTGGAGTGTGAAGTTTATGGCCATGCTGATCGGCTGTCCATCTGCCAGCACTGTACTGGAGATGACCGATGAGCCCAAGACTGTTCGCACATGCCTGATTCACACAGTCACACCATCAGCAATATGACAACACATTCATCTTAAAATTACACTGAAAAATTTAATAACAAGAAATAAGCAAATTCTGTATAAAGGGATATTCCTGCAGTAAGTATCGCATACATTTAAAAATCAATGTTCATTATTGGCATCTATGGTTCCATGAAGAACCTTTAACATCAATGGAATCTTTTCATTCCACAAAAGGTTCTTTAGAATAGAAAACAATGGTTTTGAAAGGTTCTTTGGGAAAACAAAAAATGGCTGCTCTTTGGCATGGCTGTGAAAAGCCATTATGGAACCTTTATTTTTAAGAGTGTGTTCATGTAGCGCAGACACAGATGATCTGATTGAATTCAATGAATCTGCATACTGCATTCATATCTTACCTATGAGATCCATCACTGACTATAGGAGAAAGGGTAATGTTCTCCTCTCTCTCTGAGAGACATTTCACAGAGCTGTACCATGTATTCAGTAAAGTCACCTTTTTGAAGCCTAAACAAGCACAACATATAAAAAACAAGGGAAGGAAAAAAACACATCCTGGTTTCACTATGACAGTCGGAAACGTTATACACAGTGAAACGTTATCTCCTGGTTTTAAATATCCATACCATTGTTCTGTAGTTCCTTCATGTTTTCAGCTGGGACAGAGATGCAGTCACGATTTCCCGCATCCAGTCCACAAAACACAGAAACGTGAGAACCTTCAGACAGCAGCTTCTGCTGGACCTGCAGCTCTGCAACACAGGACCACAGTTTTGTAAATTTGAGTGCATGTCAGTATTGTTCCTCTGTATGTCTGTGTAACTTACTGATATTGTCGCTGTGTATCTGCACACTGTCTGTGTCGTCTGTCAGCAGAGAGTTAAGGTTGCTCACCATGCGCTCTACAGTCTGCATGACTGCCATTGGGCCCTTCACTACCTACAAAGCACAGATTTGTAAAGAAATTAAAGGTTTCATTTGAAACTATTTTTGATGGCAAACCCAATAAATAGATACATTAAAAACAAATCTGAAATAACCAATCACACTGCATGTAAAATGCAAGCTAATATTAACATCATAATTGAACTTATTTAACGGTTGTATAAACAAAATTTCACACGCCAGTTGTGCTGTAGTGATGATATTCGGTGGAACTGCTCTTGTGATATTACTTATTTATAAAACTCATTTTTGAATGTTCATTAATTACAGAATTATCAAGTATCATATAATGACTAAGATTGTTAAAACGTTTTTTTTAAAGAAGTATCTTATGCTCACCAAAGGCTGCATTTATTTGATCAAAATACAGCAAGAACAGTAAAACTGTGAAATATAATTACAATTTTTTTTAAAAACTGTTCTAAATTTTAAAATGCAATTTATTCCTGTGATCAAAGCTGTATTTTCAGCATCGTTACTCCAGTCTTGAGTGTCACATGATCTTTCAGAAATCATTCTAATATACTGATTTGCTGCTCAAGAAACATTTCTTAATATTATTAGTGTTGAAAACAAGTGTGCTGCTTAATATTGTTTGTGAAAACCATGACATATTTTTCAGGATTCTTTGATTAAAAGAAAGCCCAAAAGAACGACATTTATTTAAAATAGAAACATTTTGTAACATTATGAATGTCTTTACTCTCACTTTTGAACAATTCAATGCATCCTTTCTGATTAAAAGTGTAAAAAAAAACTTACTGATCACAAACTTTTAAGCAGTAGTTATTACAGAATTATAAAATCAATCAATAAATGAATAAATAAAAACAAATGGAATGTGGCAAAAACTACTAAATAATTAAAAATGAATTGTTTAGAAAACTGGATAACAATTCAAATCTATGGATCAAAATATATATGGATAATAATATAAAAATAATCTCTAATTCATAAAAGACATTTGCAAAAATGTTGTCAAGAAGTGTGGCAGACTATCATCAAATATCCCGTTTAATAATTAGTAATTAATCAACACAAAACAGTTAAGCAATCACTTCGTTCACCTCTTTGATGCTGTTCCATTTACTGACATTGTCTTGGCTGATGAGTGAATCTGCAATGGTGATGAAGCTCTGGCCGAGCCTCTCCGCATCACGCCGGCTATGGTTGGCAGTGCAGGGCAGGTCAGCGGCCCGAGAGAGAACATGCATCAGAGAGAGCATGTCCCTGTCCTCCAGCTGCTTCTGCTCCTTCAAAACAACCTGCTCAGACACGTTCAACAGACGGGACACCGAGGTCCAGCTCTGCCCATCTACAGCATCAGAGAGCACATCGTCTGCAGTCTGAGAGACATGGGACAAAACACAAGTTAGATGGTAACACAGATCGGTTTCTATTTACAATGACAGTGTGCTAATACTGTGTGCAAAATATTCATGCTGAGAAAGCACTTTTTAGAAATCGACTGTACCACGCCATACTGCATGAGACTTTGCATGAAGGAGCTTGGGTTGGACGTCAGAGATTCTTTCAGGTTCTTCATCTTCAGATAATGGTCTGTGGATCAGAGAGCTGCACGGTCACTCTGTACACACTCACAGAATACATTCACACTTTATTTAACTCCCACACAGTCAAAGCCAAATTTATTCAGACACCTTCAACATTTCTCACATTATCACAGTTTATTCGCTACAGTTTAGAAAATGGGAATACAATATGACAAGAACTCAGAGTTCAACTGTGTCAGAACAAATTCATCTTGATAATGTCAGAGAACTTTGATAGAAAGGTATGTAATATATTCGGTTGAATAGCTGTCAGCTGTTAAATGTAAGTACACAATTTGATAATACCACTTTAGCTCAACCAATTACCAAACAAAGCTTAATTTTGTTCAGTCTGTGGTGTAAAAAGTTTGCATTAGCAATTAAAGAAAAAACACTTAAGCTAAACATGGTCAGGTCAAAGTGTCTGCATAATTTTTGGTCTCAGATTTTTATAAATTTTTCTGATAGTCCACTGTATGAAGACTTTTTGGGTATAATATGTCACAGTTTACTTTATTTTGCTATCCTCACTTGCATAAATGAACTATAGCATCCTGCACCCACAAGTAAAAAAAATATCAAAAATGATATCTGGTGTCTGAATAATTTTTGGTTTGACTGTGCATGCTCTCTCTCACACACACCTTTGCTGACTCTGCAGATGAAGGGGAGCGTGTGTGTGCAGGGGGCAGTGCTGTACTGAGGCTGACGGTCAGGCCAGCCATTAAAAACCTCACATTCCTCTTCCTGTTTCTCTGTTGACTTCAGGGACCCTGCAAAAACAGCCATTTCCACCACTAGTTAACTGGAAATTAAAATGAATTCATTTTTTTTTATATTTCAGCTGAAACAACAACAAAACACTTATAATAACACTAAATATATCATATTAAATGTAATTAAGAGTAGACATTTTAAAGCTGCTAACAACACTTAGAAACACATTAAATAGCACATTTTTAATTTTAGCCACAATATTTAACAAAAATAAATTTGTTTTAAATATTGAAATAAATTCTGAAGTAATCATATCAGAAGATCCAAGCAGGATCTGTAAACAAATAATAATAATAATAATAATAATAATAATAACAATCATTATCATAATTATTATTATTATTATAAACATACACTTTATTTATTTTTAATATTGCATATATAATAAAAATAGTAAATATTGAAAAACTGAAGTATATGTTCTTAAGTGTAGCTTTAAATGTATTCTTTGAATTACATTTATCTATTTAATAAGATAATTTTAATTTGGTTAAATATCAGATCCAATAGATCCAATCTGTAAGCTAATAATAATACAATTATATACAATTATTATTATTAACATATACTTTTTTTAAATATTACATATATAACGAAAAAATAAATAGTTATAAAACCGAAATTTATAATAATAATAATAATAATAATACAAGCTACAATTTAGAACACTTAGAATTCAATTAAATAGCAAATATGATAGTAATATTACCTTTAATAGAAGTATGTTTTAAATATTAAATTCAATCTAAAAATTCTATATCATCTCTCTCTCTCTGTCTGTCTGTATATTGAATATTAGACTAAAGACTGTGTTATAACCATTTATTATTATTTGTTTACAGATCCTGCTTTGATCCTCTGATGTTTAACAAAAAGAAGTACAGGTATATGTTTTAAATATTAAATGTAACAATTATAAATATGATAAAAATATTAAATATAATATATATATATAAATATACAAAAATGGTCACTTAGGGCAAGTTATTTATTTTTCATTGGCTCAAGTTAAAAAAAATAGATGTGAATCATTACCCTACATTTTTTTAATTGGATGAATGAAACATTTTTTTCAGTGTAAAAAGCAACAACAACAATAATAATTGTTTGTAGGATCTTCTGATATTCTGACAGATGGCCGGGTAAATGAAGCTAACCTGGACAGGTGAGTGTAGCAGACACGTTCTGCACAGACTGATGGACAGCGAGGCTCCAGTCCTGCCATCTGAACACGGCTCTGTGATTGGTCAGCTGCGAGCAGGTGTGCAGCGCCGTCACCTGTTCGAACTCCAGAGCTTCACCCCAGACGCTCAGATCGGTCAAGTTCCCAAAAAACGGCTCCGTGAAGTTCCCACCAAAAGTATCCTGGTCTTGGCCCAATATAAATATCCCGTCTCCGTGGATATCCTTTGCATTTCCCCGAGCTTTCCCTTTCTCTGAATCTCCCGTTTCCCCGTCCACGTAAATGGCCCAAAACCCATCGCTCGCGCGCCACGTGACGCAGACATGGTGCCACTCTCCATCAACGGGCAGCTCGGCTTTGTGCCGATGATGCTGTCCTTGAATGAGAAGCGCTAGGCGGACTTTTCTGTCGTCTGTCTTTCCGCGCAGCTGGAATTCATTGACGAAAGCGCGCGCCGCGTACGAGAACACCGTGGACACGTCATTTCGCCGCGGGTCCCACTGCACGCGCAAGCAAACGCTCACCGCGGACAGCGGCGGGAAAGACGCGTTCACACGCGCATAGCCGTCCTTAGACGTGAAAGACAATCCTCTGAGGATCGTTTCTGTGGAGATACAGAGATATTGACTTCATTTCTCAGAGATATGTGACCCTGCACCACAAAACCAGTCATAAGGGTACATTTTTTTGAAATTGAGATTTATGCATCATCTGAAAGCTGAATGAATATGCTTTCCAATGATGTATGGTTTGTTAGGACAGGACAATATTAAGGCTGAGATACAACTATTTGAAAATCTGGAATCTGAGGTGCATGCAAAAAAACTAAATATTGAGAAAATCGCCTTTAAAGTTGTCCAAATGAAGTTCTTAGCAATGCATGATATTACTAATCAAAAATGACGTTTTGATATAGGGGCCTATTTACGGTACACTGTAAAAAAAATCCGTAAAATTTACGGTAAAAAAACGGCAGCTGTGGTTGCCGGAATTTTAGCGTAAAAAATACGGTAGCAACATTTTAGGTTTTACGGTTTTAACTTAAATTTACAGTAAAATACCGTCATTTCATTAACTGATATAATGTTAATATTCCAACCTATTGAACATGATCTTTACTTAATATCCTAATGATTTTTGGCATAAATGAAAAATTTATAATTTTGACCCATAAAATGTATTGTTGGCTATTGCTACAAATATACCCGTGCTAGTTATTATGACTGGTTTTGTGGTCCAGGGTCACATATTGACATTATAACCAGCATCATAACCAGACTTACTTTGTTTGGGAAGGGCCAGATGAGTTGGTGGGTTCTGTTTTTTGTTGGTTTCAAACCAAACTGGGCCCTGCATGCTAAATTTAGAGAGTAACTTCCGGGCCCCCTCCTCGTCCTCTTTGACCCCTGAGGTTGTGAGGCCGCTGGACTGACCACGGCAGTAACGCAGAGCTTGTTCGAAAGTGAACGATGTGTTCACAAGATGGTACACTGCATCCTTCTGGATCAGAAGGTTCGAGTCTGGCACATCTGCAACAGGTTGAGATCTTGTGAATCAGGATTTTATGGCTCATATATGATATATAGAGAGAAATATAGCGCTCATCAGTTTTATTCAGAGGCACAAACGGAGCAAAATTATGCAGTTTGGTGCAGATGTTGTTATTAATGGCCAAACGTTACATAAAATAGCATGTAAATGTCAGTTGTCACACTACATCTCCCAATCAGTCCTAAGATATGACGTTTAAATGATTTGTTTTCTGATCAAAGCTTTAATACAACACAATGAAATTAATCTTCCTTAACAGCCTAATGGATCGTATTTAATAAACATGATTTTAAAAATGATCGATATGGTATATAATCAAGTAAACCTAAGCTGATTCAGTACAGTAACTGATCATCGTAATATATTAACAATATATAGTTATTCTTACATTTACTTGATAAAAATCAGTAAAGATTTCACAGCAAAAAGTCACATTAACCACGACCTGAAGGTGGAAATTTTTACAACGACAAAGGCTTATACTTTTATCAAATAAAAGCCTTTGTCGTTGTAAAAATGTCCACTGATATTAATCAGATGACAGAATTCATGTACTTCATGTATTTATAGGATTCATTATTGTGTATAAGTGGCACAAATACAATGTTAACTCACCCAAAAGTCCTCTTTCTGCCCTGTCTGACCATGATTGAGTTGGCTCACACATACCTTTAAACTTCATTGTTAAACACATAAAGAAAAAAGACACCAAAATAAGATCATACTTGAAGAATTTCACAAATGAGGTAAACAAATCTGATTCCAACATTACCACTGCGTTAGCCAAAATCACTCCAAAGAGCACCGGGGACATCTTCACATCTGGACAAAAATTAAATAAATAAATAAAAATGCTTTAAATAACAACATGAAGAATGCAAACCAAAAACGATATCTCAACTATCAGGAAAACAGCCATATGCTAAGTCACTATCACTTGTGTTCCTCAAATGTAAGTTTCTTGTTCTTTTGTAAAATATGAATGTATATCTGAAAGCGTGAGATACAGCCGTATGAAACACGAAACCAGATATAACTGAAGAGGGAGTCAAAAGTATGAGACCGCAATCAAATAATGGATTTTTTAAACATGTATTTAAAATGATTAATAAACAAAATAAACAACGTTTTAAGATTTTAAAAAAATTCTTTCATATTAAATTTACACCATAAGTTATTGTCATTTTCACTGTATAAGACTTCAAAAATGCCACAATTAAAAAAAAATTTCCACTGCTTTATGCTATATCTAATGGGTCAGTTCATATACAGTACAATAATGTTAAATGTACAGTTTGTGGAAGTGAAATTTCTGATGTGATGCTTCACAATTAATGGTATTTCGTTTAATTGTGATTTATTAAATAGTTTTTGTTCTTAGTTATGTATAGGCTATTAAGGTTTACGTTACATCTTATGTTGTTTAATTTATGTTTATTGCATTTTTTTAGTGTCGTGTGTTTCCCATGATGGTGTGAATGACCTTCTAGAAATGACTATTTACCTAGTTTGTGGAAAGGCTACTTGTAGTGAAATTTGATTAATTATAATAGAAGTTAGAACACATTAGATATTAGAAAAGAATGCAAAAAAGGGTTTCAGTAGTGGTATCAGACTTTGTATTGAATAGAAGAGATTTGACTTACAGATGTATTTGTAGCGCTGCCTTGTGCTGCTTGGCATGTGATGATCTTCCATAGTTCGAGTCCTAGCATCCATACACTTGTTTGGACTGTGCTGTGGAATTGCATCTGTATATCTATCTCATATTATCTATGTGCACTTACACTGTCTTCATCCTTCAGCTTGTAAGTGTAATATCCATTCCAAAGTCCATCTCATCCAGACCGTCCTCCTCCTCCTTGATCCCGGTGTGTGTGTGTATCTGGCTCTGGGAAGGAGGTGAGCGCTGCAGACCCCCTCGTAGATGTCCAGCCCACCAGCTCAGCCGTCATTTTAGCACTGCGCTTTGTAATGCTAATGGATGTCTTTTATTAAAGTAGACTTCTTGCGCAAGCAGTGTGAAAGTTGGCACACAGAGTTCATCAAGAGCTGCGGGACGCCTACCAATGCAGAATGCTATTTATTTATGTCCATTAGTGGACAATCTTCACACACACACACACACACACACACACTGTAAACTATTACAACACTTGTTCAGATGGTGAGATGATCTCACACTGTAAGCTGCATGCATAAACTGGCACTAGTGAAAGTCATTGCACCATGATGTTTGTTCAGCCTTTTTTTTGTACTTGTTGCATTGAAAGCCTCTCTATAAAGCCGGTTTGTTTTGTGTAGGCTAAAGCTTTACTGTCCTGCAGCCAGGACAACAAAAGTAGTGACATCACTAATGCACAGTGTACACCAGCGGGCCAAAGAAAACCTGCTATTAGTATGCACTGTAGGCAGGAGCTTACGCAAGACTATTGAGTGCAGCATCAACACCAGCAAGAGCTCTGCGATCACAACTAACGAGCGATCTAATGAATGGTCTCATAATGCATTTCAAACAAGATCAAGGCAAAAATCAAGATCAATGCCTTTAAAATTCAAAATGTGTGGGGCAAAATAACCTTGTTTTTCTTGTAACATCTGAGATATTTCTAAAAATTGGATTCCAAACCAATACTGAAAAAAATGTGGTGTAGAAACAATTTTTGCTCAGAAATTGCAGGTAAATTCAAATAATTACATAGAAACGGCAAGTAATATTTTTGAAGTAGAAAGAGTGAAATAATATTCTCTCATAAAATGTAATCCATTAATTGTTCTACAGTGAAAATGTAGTATTCTGTAAAAAAAAAAAAGTGTCCTTAAAATGATATTAACATAAATAAAATAAAATATTGCCCCTTCATGTAAAAGTTAATTTCTGGTACTGATTTACAAATCTGTATATTTACAAAATATATGCCCTCCTAAATGTGAAAAAAAGAAAAATCAAATATTACAATTTTTTTTAAATATATAATCTAAAGAGCCAGTATCGGGCGATTATAGCACAATTTCTAGCATACTTGTATGCAAAATATGTCCTCCTTAATGTGAAGGGGGGAACCCCCCCCCCAAGAAAATCAAATATTGGAAAAAAACAATACTGGAAATATATAATGTAAAATGTTTATTTCTATGTTATACCACAATCTGTGTATTTCTAATTACAAAAATAGCATGCTCTCCTAAATGCGAAAGAATACCTCTCAAAATTATATATAGTGAAAAATGAAATGTATGAAATCTTCATTGTTATAGAGTGTGATAAGAAAGTTTATTACTTTTTATTGTATTTATTAATCTATATATATTTTACTTTTTAACTTTTGAGTCTCCTTTTCAAAATTATTAGTAATTCAGTGTAATCATTTATTTTCATTTGAAGTTGTTTCCCGTAAAACAGCTTCAGGGTCTCTTGGGACAGGCATTGAGAAAGCCTGCAGAATTCCCCTCTCCCCACATAATGCCTGATTCCCCTGGGCCTCAACAAAAGCCCCCAGACCGCAGCGACCACACACTTGTCCCCTGAATGTGGGCCCCGTGCCTCAGCCGTCCTCGCCATATTGGCTCCCACACAGCAGTTTGACTTATTTGCCAAACAGGGGACTGGGGCACCAGAGAGAAAACAGGAGGACTAGTTACTAATGCAGTCAGGGTCATCTATGCTATTTACTAGAGAAAACTCAGCTGAGTTTTGTTGTCGTTATTGTTCCACCATTCGGTTGACCTTTACGAGGACCCTCCTGTAAACACCTACAGATGGCAGCCATACTGGATAGAGTAACTTAAGTTACAGCAATGAATCCTGGGTCATAAAACGCAGCACTGCTTTGGGCTTAAATGAGTATTACTGCCTTAGAAGAAGGAGGAGGAGTTCAGGCATTTTCCAAAGGAAACCCAGAGCGACAGACAACCGCAGTGTGAATAAAAGTGGAGAAGTACCTTTTAAACAGTCGCTTTGTCATGGCAGATGCTCAATCACTCGCTAAAGAGCTGATTAGTGCTTTTCCAAAATGACTCAGACCAAGCCCATGCTAGCTAAAGGGGTTCAAATGAGGGATTGGGAAGGTTAAATGAAGGGAGAAATGGTCTAATTTCCTGTTCATCTAAAAAAAAAAAAAAGATTTATTAGCTTAGTTACAGAACAAGGCACAAAAAAGCAGCTCTGAGTAAAAAAATTATTCCACTTGCAATAAGAGTTGCCTATTTTCATTTACATGCACAGTAGACAAACCCTTGATATTTTAGCCAACAAACCCTTGATATGTCCTAAGCTGTACATATTTAACATCAAGAGGACTGAGCAGAACATAAAACATCAGAATAACATATCACATCTCATCTTCATGTAAGTCTGTGTATTTTATAAATCTGTATATTTGTATATAATTAAAAAATATATATTTGCCCTCCTAAATGTGTTAAAAAAACACACCAGAACATCAAATACTGAAAAAAAAATCTGTTTACTAATTTTTGTGTATAGTTTTATGTAAATTAGAAAAAGCCCTCCTAAATGTGAAGAGAAAAAAAATAGAAAATCAAATATTCATTTCTGGCAAGTTAACTGTGTATTTGTTAGAATTAGAAAAAAATGCTCTCTTGAATGTGAAAGAATACTGGAAAGACAAACACAGGAAAAATATTTAATTAAAAATGAAAATGTAGTTTATTGCTTTTCTGTTTTATTAGCTTTTCTAAAATGACTCAGGCCAAATACATACTAGCTAATGGGGTTCAAATGAAGAATTGGGAAGTTTAAACACTGGGAAAGCAGATTTATTAACTTTATAAACAACACATGTAGCAACAAATCTTTAAAAAAAGAGAGGAAAAAAACGAAAGTTAAACATCTCTGAGCATTGTGTTAACTTGCACTGAGAGTGATTTATATTTGCATTTCCGTACATATTTGCAGTTAGCAGACAAACCCTTGATATATGCCTTACATCAAGAGGTTTGAGTGGGACCTAAAACAACAGAACAACAAATCACGTCTCATCTTCCAGTAAGTCCCTCCCTCTTTTTCGGTTCGGCTCCATCTACATGTCGAATGCAGCCAGCTGCTCCTTTTAATCAGCCTTGACCCATCATGCATCCAGAGCGAACAAAAGCATACAGGCATTTATCTTCTTTCCCTCAACATTAAACTTAAATTCACTGACAAGCCCCTTTCTCTTCCCTTCACATCCACTGTAGCCCACCACCGCCATCACTTGTTGCACATTTCCATGGCAACATTAGCTTTCTATCAATGGCATGACAACGTCAAATAGTATCCCGGCCTAGAACAGGAGAGACAAAGAAACCATGACCTACATGTTGAGAGAGGAAGCAGATCTTCCCAGAAGAACCCACTGGAATCCACGGGATTGAGTTTTGTACACGTTTTTTGGTTTCACACACCTGCCATGTGATCTGTGATGAATGAAACAAGCTTTTAAGCTTATGGAAAGACAGACATGCAACATGAGAGTCACCTGATCTGAATAGAAGCTTGTGGAAACATTTCCTTCTTTGTCTTTCTAATTGTTAAATGCATTCTTAACCCGTTTAGTTGGACTTCTCAGCTGTGGAAAGGATTGATGAAACCTGGAAGCTAATAAATGAAAGGGGACTAAACCTTAGATGTGTCAGTGGGTAAACTGTGTGTCATATTCTAGCAAACCCTGCATAATTTGGGTTGCATGACCCAATTACAAAGGGTCCATCATTATTTATTTATTTATTTTTTGTAAAATTTTATGGAGCAGCAAGATGATTTTTCTAGGTGGGCCGTATAGGTACAACTTACAAACAATAATGCCACAGTTTAATAAATCAAATGTATATGTACAAATGTATATATTTTTAATCTTATTTTTAATCTTTTATTTTTTATTTGGTGCAACTTAAAATATTATACAAAAAATACTAATCTATCTATCTATCTATCTATCTATCTATCTATCTATCTATC
>NW_015506582.1:236804-239678 GCF_001515645.1 Sinocyclocheilus grahami
ATCTATCTATCTATCTATCTATCTATCTATCTATCTATCATCATCATCTATCTATCTATCATCATCTATCTATCTATCTATCAGTCATCTATCTATCTATCATCATCTATCTATCTATCTATCATCATCTATCTATCTATCTATCTATCGATCTATCTATCTTTCTATCTATCTATCTATCTATCTATCTATCTATCTATCTATCTATCTATCTATCTATCTATCTATCTATCTATCTATCTATCTATCGATCTATCTATCTATCTATCATCTTTCTATCTATCAATCTATCTATCAATCATCTATCTGTGAACAAGTGGTGCAACCTATAAATAATAAAGCCATAGTATATTTAGTCTTATTAACAACATTTAATTATTAATATAATTTAGTTATTAATATTAATATTTTAATGTGTATTCTTTTTATTATTTAATTTTTAATTTTTAAGTGGACCAGTGGTGCAACTTAGAAATCCATAAATGAATAATGCCATACTTTAATCAATATTATTTATTTATTTAAATATATTTTTATTTTATTTTATTTTACGGGTAGACTAACGGTGCAACTTAATAATGCCATCGTTCATTCAGTATAATAACGAACATTTGTTTATTTAGTTATTTTTATTTAACAATTAGTCTTTAATTTAATCAATCTAATATATTTTTGTTTTGTTTTTTTCTTTGCCATGTGCACCAGTAGTGCAACAATGCCATGTTTCTACATATTGTACAAAAAAAGCTTCACTGAACAAGTTAAAATCCTAGCCCTGTGTGTAGATTGTGAAACAACTACAAGGAGAAGTGTCATTTTACAGTGGAGAAGCAATTAAAACCTTCATTCACTGCAAAGAACCTCTGGTGTCGTAAAACTCCTCAGGAACACAAGCTATCCTCACTTTTAGAAAAACACTGACCAAAAACAGCACTGTATTATTTGATAAGACTGATATGTGTACATTTTTTGAATATAAAATAATGGAATGTTCTCTCGTGTGCAAACATTCCTATCAGACACTTTGTGTGCAGCATGTTTGTCAAAGCCTATCTGACCACAGCAGACACGCTTTATGACCGTCCTCACTCTCGACCATCAGTCCGGCACTCTGTCGGCCAACAAATCACCATAGAGACACTCTTTCAGAAGGTCTGCCATAAATGCTTAGGGTGTCAGTGGCAAAACAAAGAGGTGTGAGAGAAAGAAAAAAACTTGCTGAACGGTGTTAGGTGTGCAGGGTTTGGAAGGTCACATGACCAATTTGTCCTAACTGACCCCAGATTTCAGACCGTCATAATGAGCCAGTGGGAGGACACATGTTTGATGGGATGAGCTGGAATGGCTTCGGTGTGCATATCCTGTATTCTAATGTAAAAATAATAATCAGAATATGTTATCTTAAATTTAATTAATCTATTTAAAAAATAAAATTTCTTAAGATTGACACAATGTATAAAGAAATGTATAAAGAACACCTTGCATTTTCATTTGGAAGCTAGTCCACTGCACCCTTCTGACACACACTGACACCTTGTGATCACTCAGTGCAGTGCAACACTACGTACATATCTTGCCTTCAATGAAATATAGTGACCTAATATTATTTATTTAAAATATATGAACGAATAAAGCATCAAACAAAAAGCAAGTTTAAAAAAGCGGTATCATTTGCTTCCAGTTATTTTAGCTGTACCAAAACAGTCCGTTATGCTGCATAATATTGCAAACTGGTATTTGTTTTCGTATTGTTTTAATCTATTATCGCAATCATAAACACACTGGTTTGTAGTGCAAATAGTTTTACCGACTACTGAACCGGAAGTCTCGCACACTCACAGGAAGTAGCTAGTGGAAATTGGCTATTAAGCCATGATTGAACAGAGTGTAAGTATCTAGTAAAGTAGAAAATCAGTCTAAGGAATTTAAAAGTGTCAGAATGCATTGATACAGTATTTTACAGAGGTGTAAAGAGTACCTAAAATCCATACTTGAGTAAAAGTACAAATACCTTACAGTGAAAATTACTCCACTACAAGTTACAAGTCACCAATTCCAAAACAACTTGAGTAAAAGTCTTAGAGTATCTGATTTTAACAGTACTTAAGTAATACTAAATTACTAAATATATCCACCTTTTTCTTGTCGTAAAAATGGGCGCGGCCATTTGTAAATTATATGGGTCTGGCTCATCTGCGTCCACTCCGTCCAGCTATTTTTAGCTGAGCAAAACAGTTCGTTTTGCTGCTTGATATTGAAAGTTGGTGTGTCTTATCATATTATTTTAATGTATTATCTTAATTATGAACACACTGGTTTGTAGTGCAAACAGTTTTACCGTTTACTGCACATTGTTATTCTCCTCGTTATTTACCTATAGCGGCTAATGAACCGGAAGTCTCACCCATAGGCTTACTTCCGCGTTGAAGAAAAAGGTGGATAGGCTCAAAGATGAACTAGTCAAAGAGACACGCCAGTCAAAAACTGTAACGTTGTGGAGAAGTTGCAGAAAACAGGCAGAGGCAAGGATCTATGTGCAGGTATTTAATAGAAAAACTAGAACAAACAATAAGCCAAAAACCAAAGGGAACAAAGAACAGAATGACTGGCAAACAGACAACCATTACATTCAACAACTCACAAGGACTAAAGGAAAAACTAGGGCTATATATACACACAGGGGAATAACAAGCTTAACAAGATAAGACACACCTGGGGAGACTAATCAAGGGGAACCAATGAACAAACGGACTACAAACTGACTACAAACACCACGGGAGACAGCAAGTGACATAAAAGTCCAGGGCAAGGCACAGAGAGCACGAAACCAAAACAAGAAAGAGTTGATTTGTGAGGAGAGCAATCACATTTATT
>NW_015506582.1:242267-243290 GCF_001515645.1 Sinocyclocheilus grahami
GTTGCCCAATGTATCATCAGCCTTACAGTTGTTTTACTCATTTTGTTTTCACGTATTGAGACAGACGGCACCTCTCTTTTGATGTGGGCTGAGTGTGATCCAGGTGAGCGTGTTTACACTCTCTGCAGGGGTCAGCGTGTGGGCATGGGGTGTGCTGTCGCTCTGAGGTAATTTGTGGCTCAGTAGGACAAGTCTTTGGGAAGCTCAGTCAGGAAACCTCACAGACCCTTGGAAAGGATGGCTCTAGGCCACCACAAGGACCTGTGTGTGACTTAATGGACAGAAAATGTTAACTTAGCTGCTTCCATATAGATAACATTTTGATTAGTTACTTGCTTTAAATAGTTCTAAATTCAAAACGTGCTTGCCAAAGATGAATTATGGCCTTAAAAGGCCTTTAGGCACCAGCTTCTTTGGAGGCCCCCTCTTTCTCTTGTATCTAGTAACTGCCAATTCAACTTAAAATCTTTGCGACTATATCTCAAAATTGCAAATACCAAGTGCTGAAACATATCTAATCAGGGTCTACAGTTTGTGATCTAAAAATGAAATTCTCGATAATTTACTCACCCTTTTTTCTTTGGGACATGATATTTTGAAGAACAAAACAACGTTGGACTCCAACAACTTTCACTGTGTATGGACAAAAAAACTAACTTATTTTGTGTTCCACAATAGAGAAAGTCAGGGGGTTAATAAATGATGACAGAATGTTGGGTTTTGGGGGTGAACGAACCCTTTAAACCATATTGTATTTGCATTGTGTCCAAATAACAAGAAACAACAAGAAAGTGCAAATATAAGAAACAGTTAAGTAATCGTGAGAAGAAAAAAGTCACAGCTACAACTTTTATTGTAATAAATTTATACTACTGGTCTGGGTTACACTACTGGGAATAATTAATATCTTTTCAATATTTTTAATGCATTTATTTGATCAAAAATACAGTAAAGCAGTAATACTGTGGAATATTATTACAGTCTTCAGTGTCATGATCCTTCAGAAATCATTCTAATATGCTG
>NW_015506583.1:0-496 GCF_001515645.1 Sinocyclocheilus grahami
TAAGACTGTTTTCCCTCTTCCAGACTCCGAGCCCATGCAGGTGGGGAGGTTCCGTCTCTCACTACAGGAGAGGCAGAGACTCAGAAGAGAGGGAGTGTGTTTGTACTGTGGCGGCCCCGGACACTTCGCAGTACGCATCGCTGCACGGTGCCCAGCAAAAGACAACGCCCGTCAGTAGGGGGGAGGTTATTGACGGGTGCCATTAAGGAACACAAATCCTCTTACTCCAGCACTCATCTTTCTGTGAGGCTGGAGGTTCGGTCTGTTTATCATGACTGTGAGGCGTTAGTGGACTCTGGAGCAGAGGGGAACTTTTTGGACATTGGGTTCGCTCGGTCCCTCCAGATTCCCATGGTGGAGCTTTCTCAGCCCGTCTCTATGCTTGCACTCAACGGCCAGGCCTTACCTGCTGTCACTCACACCACGGTACCCTTAAGACTCATCACTTCGAGGCAACACACTGAGGATATTCACTTTCTCCTCACCGACACACCCT
>NW_015506583.1:1741-11045 GCF_001515645.1 Sinocyclocheilus grahami
GTTGATAGCAGAGGAGTGGATCCAGCGAGAGCTTGATGGGGTGACAGGGAATGAAAACTGATTCCAGTTCTCGCTCAGTCAGGGTTCGGATCTTCAGCCTTCTCCTTGGTTTGGTCAGCGCGATTGATTGGAGGGTTTCTCAGTGGAGCTCTGATCCTGACCAGGATCCCGAGGATTATTCACCCTGTGTCTCCGTTGTTGTGATTACCAAATAAACCTTACCTTTGCACTCGCACTTGGATCCTGACTCTTCTCTGCCGTGACACACTACTGTTGTTGTAGAAAAAATATTTCAGTCCTATTTAAAATAGTTATATTATAATCCTGTTCTGTTTTTATTCCTTTTTTTATTATAATGATGATAAAAACAGGATTGATAAGTAGCCTATAAATCAAAGGATGAGAAAATCTGAATAAGCCTGTGTTATCAGGGTTGTGATCATTATGTTTAAGGCACTCTACGTTTTTTAAATAAATACTGTAACAAAAAAAGTTCAAAGTAATAGTTTAGTCCGATAACAGAAAGACAAGACCCCTCAATGCCCTTCTTTCGTTTACATGGCCTCCCGGTAGACGTGGTCTCTGACAGGGGGCCCCAGTTTGTGTCCAAATTTTGGAGAGAGTTTTGTAGGTTGTTGGGGGCGACGGTTAGTCTTTCTTCCGGGTTTCATCCCCAGAGTAATGGTCAGACAGAGAGGGCCAACCAAGATTTGGAACGAGTGTTGCGATGTTTGGCTTCTCAGAACCCCTCCTCGTGGAGCCAGCAACTCTCATGGGTTGAGTACGCACATAACTCATTACCAGTCTCTGCCACGGGCCTGTCTCCGTTTGAGTGTAGCTTAGGGTACCAGCCACCACTTTTTCCCAGTATGGAATCCGAAGTCGCGGTCCCCTCTGCCCACGCATTCGTCCAGAGGTGCCGTCGCACCTGGAGCAAGGCCAGGGTGACCCTCCTCCAGGTGGGGGCGCGCACCAAGGTCCAGGCCGATCGCCACCGGTCGAAACCTCCCGTTTACGTCGTCGGTCAAAAAGTGTGGCTTTCAACCAAGAATATTCCTCTCCGATCCGTCAGTAATAAGCTTGCTCCCAAATTCATTGGCCCGTTTACTGTCACCAAGATTATTAGTCCGGTGGCAGTCCGCCTCAAACTTCCTCCAGCGTACAGGAGAATTAATCCGTCGTTTCATGTATCCAAAATTAAGCCTGTTTTTCATTCAGCCATTAATCCGCCAGTCCCGGTTCCTCCACCGCCGCGTCTCGTAGACGGGGAACCAGCCTATTCGGTAAAGCGTATTCTGGACTCAAGGCGGAGGGGAAGAGGATTTCAGTACTTGGTGGACTGGGAGGGTTACGGTCCGGAGGAGAGAAGTTGGGTACCTGCTAGGGACATACTGGATCACTCTCTTATCGATGAATTTAATCGACAGGTAGGTCTTCCTGGGAATGTCAGGAGGCATTCCTAGGGGGAGGGGTACTGTCACGGTTCATGGGTCCGGACGGTCCTTCTGCGTCTTGTCATGTGGTTGTATGTGCGTACGTCATTTCGTTAGTGATTGCAGCTGGTGCTCAATCAGAGCGCGCCAGCTGCAACTCGTTAGCGAGTCCTTTATAGGTCACCCTGTTCAATGTGTGTTTGTCGGTTTGTTATTCTCATGTCCTGTCTCCCTGTCAGTTCTCTGTTTCCAGTTCTCGCTCAGTCAGGGTTCGGATCTTCAGCCTTCTCCTTGGTTTGGTCAGCGCGATTGATTGGAGGGTTTCTCAGTGGAGCTCTGATCCTGACCAGGATCCCGAGGATTATTCACCCTGTGTCTCCGTTGTTGTGATTACCAAATAAACCTTACCTTTGCACTCGCACTTGGATCCTGACTCTTCTCTGCCGTGACACACTACTGTTGTTGTAGAAAAAATATTTCAGTCCTATTTAAAATAGTTATATTATAATCCTGTTCTGTTTTTATTCCTTTTTTTATTATAATGATGATAAAAACAGGATTGATAAGTAGCCTATAAATCAAAGGATGAGAAAATCTGAATAAGCCTGTGTTATCAGGGTTGTGATCATTATGTTTAAGGCACTCTACGTTTTTTAAATAAATACTGTAACAAAAAAAGTTCAAAGTAATAGTTTAGTCCGATAACAGAAAGACAAGACCCCTCAATGCCCTTTAAACTTTTCCCAATCAAACCGCAAGAACGAAAGAGAACAGGCACCTTTGTTTATATTGCTGTGTGTAGAATGCTAGCTGCATTTTTCATATTTAATTTTAAAGAAATGTAATTTCGTCCCCCGCACTTTATTCAGGCAGCTGTGTTCACGTAGAGGTTTCTAGATTTAAATTCAAACAGACCGTATTGATAGTCTATGCATGACCTGACATTTTATTCGTATCCAAAATGAGAAGAAGTGAATATCTGGATGCAGTGTGTGTTTAATTCATCCTCGAAGCCGGAGGGCGCTCTGGAGCAGAAAGTCCAAAACAGACTCATAGAAGTAATAACTTGTGACGTGCAGGAAACCCTAATATGGACAAAAGCATCCTATCACTGTAGCTGAGCTGAATAAAAAGCAGAAAAATATGTGAAGACAATAAACACACGATTGCGAAAATATATGGTTTATGTGTGTTTTTCAAGTTATCTCCAGGTAATGAATAAACTTTATGAATAATGCAGTACTGATTGACATATCATTCAGCAGCCTATAGAAACTATACATTTCGTGCTTTATTTTGTGATAAAAATGGGGAAAAGGTGCTCAGTAGCCTTTATAAACCGATCATAAAATTGTCATTAGGAAAATATTGAACAAAAATATTATAGCCCCTTGCTGCAGCTAACCTTACTTCCACAGGCTACACACAGCAATATACACAACAGCTGTGCATGCTCTCTTCACACAGTTCTTGTATAATAATAATAATAATAATGTAATAATATAAGTATACAAGCACACCACTCCGCTGAGAACTGCACTTACCGGCAGCCGCGGATGTTATGAAGGCTTCCTGGTAGTGCGCTACATTAAAGGTGTCTGAACGTGAGGGATAGTCCCTGATGAGATCGTCAGGTGAAAGGTCATCATCGTGTGGATCATTTTATTTACGACTACATTATTATTCATTCATTTTACTAATAGTTAGATTGGCTAGGCCTTCACACAAAATAAATTGCCTTGACAAAAGGGCACTTTGGGCATCAAGGGGAAAGGGGCAAGTGCTCAAGCACCCATCTCACCCCCTCTGCACGTGCCTGATTCACAATATTCAAATTACACTTTTAATGTGATCCAAAATTTAAAAGTACATTAAAATAGAAACAATACAAAGTCCTTCAACATGAAAAGCAATAGAAATGTAGTTACTAAGTCATGTTTAATTTATAATTTTCCCAGATAATTGTTACGGGCTCGATATCTCGTCTCATATCTTCATATTTTCTCCTAATATTCCAAAGCAAATGACACCGTTTGGTCAGAAAAGCTAATTATACATACACACGTACTGCCAGTCAAAGGTTTTTGAACAGTAATATTTTTTATGTTTTTTAAAGCATTCTCTTCTGCTCACCAAGCCTGCATTTATTTGATCCAAAATACAGTAAATGCAGTAATATTGTGAAATATTTTTACTATTTAATATAACTACTTTCTATTTGAATATATTTTGATGTCAAAATCCAGCATTTTTCCAAAAAAATCCTGGCGCCTAAAGGGTTAAAACCTGAGCTAGAAATAAACCTGAATGAATTAATAATGATTACTTCCCTTACAACTAAGTAAAATTATTACATATGGTGGAGAATAGAGCTGGCATAATTTGACTGAAAAATTAATGACCCATGATAAATATTATGAACTTTGTCTAATTTTTATCCGGAAAAATAGATAAAAGACAAAAGAAACTGAATTTGTTGTGTTATTTTGTTATGTATTTTAGCACGGAAGAGCGTGTTGTTCGAATATAAAACTCGAGTTGTTCTTTACAGAATTGAACTGCAGAAAAACGTTTTTATTTGTCCCGAGACAAATTAAGTCGCGTCAGAGCGCACTAGAAAGAAACGGGCGTTTTTCCCCGTTTACTTTCTGTAAAAGGCCTTCAGAGTATGATTTGTATAGTGCGTGTTCCACTTTCAAATGCAGCTCTGCTATTTGTCTCCCGGTCTGAGGAAATCAGTGTAGCTAGCTGACAACCCTCTGGCCATTTAATTCACTAGAAACTAGTGGACTTGAAACGCGGTACACACAGAGTGTCCGAGACATTGTTTTTGTTTTGTGAAGGGAGAATTATGAAAACTGGATAAAATGAAATCGTGGTTAAATCCACGTGTGTTTTGTCTGAAATGGTTGTGATGTCCGCTGAGGTATCAACAACAGTTATTGTATTAAGGGCAGTAAAACTGTACATTTAATTTATCTCACTATAACGAGTGAGTGTTACACAGCACTGTAAGATAAAATTCTAAATAGTGTTTTCTGGTTTTTCAGTGTGGAATGCGCCGTCATTCTCACGTGAAAGACGCAGCGTGTGTATAACCGGTAAACTGTGTGTGACAGGACAGTAACCATAGTAACCGAGTTTCCGGAAGGAACTTCCAGCGCCATTTTGAGCTGTTTGTAAACAGAGAGCCAAGCTAAGCTAATAGCATTGAAGGCTAGTGGTTAACATGTAGCATTGGTGGTCAGAGGCAAAGCGTTGTGCAGTGTTGAATTTCTTTCGAAAATTCTTTCGCTTTCATCCTCAGTAAACTGCTACCGTTGTGGTGTTATTAACAATTAATCCTGGCCAGCCTAGGCCGTTTTACTTTAATGCTACGTTGTATTTAATTAAGCTATAACGGCCTTTATAATTTTATGGACATCAGTAAATATTATCAATTTGCTATACTTAAGGATTTGAAATCGTTAATTTGACTTTGTAATTAACTATAGATTTGAAATTGTAATTTCATCTCATAAAATTAATTTCAGTTCCTGCCTCCACATGGCAACAGTGTTTACTGATATATACTTAAGGATTTGAAATCGTTAATTTGACCTTGTAATTAACTATAGATTTGAAATTGTAATTTCATCTCACAAATTAATGACAGTTCCGGCTTTCACATAGTAACAATACTTATTATTGAAGTTGGATTATAATTGCTATCACAGTTTGATGACAACGGTGGACATGGTTGGTTTATCCGTAGGGATTTGAAATGAAGTTAAATTCATAATTGATTCCATGAAATCTAATTGTGGGCGCTATTATAATTAAAAGACAACAACATTAAACGTGTAATCTTTAAGGATAACAAGTTACTAATACATTTGATTGTATAATTAATTACATATTTGGAATTTTAATTTCATTTAATAAATAATTACGGGTCCTGTGTTTTATATTGCCACGTTATTTGCTGATCAGTCAGCTACAATTGCGTTGCTAATTTTAATAACAAACATCATTAAAAAAAATGTATCCTTAACTGGCAATAAGGCAATAAAATTTTAATTTCACGGTTAGCATTAGGGTTCGAGTCATCCTGCTTCAAGATATAAATTGATTAATAGTATTTTTTTAATTACTCTCATCAATTTTAATGATAACATCATTCAATGTTGACCAGGAGATACCATTTCTAACCCGAAATTCCAATTTACTTTGCAATTGGCGTATTTCAGTTATTTAATTCATTTAATACATTGGAAGAGCAAAACTTTTTCTCTCTCTTCTTCTGCTTCTCTCTCTCTCAGCTGTTTCCTTCTGAGTTGACTACTGTGGTTGTTTTGCTGGGATATGGCCTGTGGAAATCACCAAGCAGAGAATTGTTCGAAATTGAACAGGTATGTGTGAAACTTGAGAACCGTGTTCAAAATGGTCTACCATTTACCTGCACTCTTCTGCAAAACCCTTCTCAGCGAAAGAAGACTGACAGGCACCCGCCAAAATTTGAACAAGCATCCAGGAACGAAAAATTGGTGAATGGTGTCAATCGTAACAGCTAAAAAACCCAATACTGTCATTTTTATTGTTTTTCCTTCACACGGAGGACTGGTTTTAAGAAATCCCTATTCCCAAACGCCAGTTTAGAAGCATCCTTCTAAATCAAACTTAATCAAAAAGGAAAAGAGAAGAAAATTCAATTATCCTCCTTCTGCTACCAGAAGAGGGTATTTTGTTGTTTTATCTTTCCTTCTCATCTTACCATTTACTTTCTTTCTTTTCAAAAGAAAAAAAAAACTTAAAAAAACATTTCTCTTACAGGAAAATTGGAAGCAGCCAATTACTATCCTGTCCTCTGCTCCATTTGTTTGCTCTTTTTCTTTCATCCCTCCGTTCTCTAGCTGTGCTACCTGTGTGCTTACTAATTTTCCCCACAGAGACTACGAATTAGGGGCACGCCCACCAGAGAATCACAGTAACCGAGAACGACACTCACCTGTCCCTTACACACTCACTGTCAAACCACAAGTGACATTGCACACTTACACCCCTGTTTTGCCTTGTTTGTTTTGTTTTGTTTGTTTTCTCTTCTTCACGGTCTGTGTCAGTCTAGGTTCTAAGATCTCCCTCACCACGCCAAAACATGTCTCGCACAACGGACCCTGTTGGCCACTGGGAAGACCTCGAAACCTGGCTAAGTGTTGCAACAGACAGCCTCCTACCTAAGGCTGCTGAAACACTGAGACAGCAGACACAAGACCAGCTGGATGACAACATAGCAAACCTCATGAAACAAGACCCAAGTCAGAGCTACAGTCACAAAGAATTAGCAAAGATCACCGGCTCCTTAAGCCACACACTCATCGCCACCCTCAAGCTGAGAAAAAAAAAAAACTTTTCTCTTACCGGAAAATTGGAAGCAGCCAATTACTATCCTGTCCACTGCTCAGTGTTGTTCTTTTCTTTTCCTTTCATCCCTCCGTTCTCTAGCTGTGCTACCTGTGTGCTTACTAATTTTCCCCACAGAGACTACGAATTAGGGGCACGCCCACCAGAGAATCACAGTAACCGAGAACTACACTCACCTGTCCCTTACACACTCACTGTCAAACCACAAGTGACATCGCACTCTTACACCCCCGTTTTGCATTGTTTGTTTTGTTTTGTTTGTTTCCTCTTCTTCAAGGTCTGTGTCAGTCTAGGTTCTAAGATCTCCCTCATCACGCCCAAAACATGTCTCGCACGACAGACCCTGTTGGCCACTGGGAAGGCCTCGAAACCTGGCTAAGTGTTACAACATACAGCCTCCTACCTAAGGCTGCTGAAACACTGAGACAGCAGACACAAGACCAGCTGGATGACAACATAGCAAACCTCATGAAACAAGACCCAAGTCAGAGCTACAGTCACAAAGAATTAGCAAAGATCACCGGCTCCTTAAGCCACACACTCATCGCCACCCTCAAGCTGAGCTAACCGGGGCACGCCGCCCATCTCCAGCAGGAGCTAACACGCGCACAACGACTCATCGGGCAGCTAGAACTGGAGGCTCAGGAACGACAGGAAGGGCCTGATGAAGTGGAACAAGGCGCCGAGGAGGAGATCACTAGGCTAAAAGAAACCCTAGCAACCGCTATCCAAGAAATGGAACGAGGCAAGGCTGACCACGCTGATCTCTCCAGCAAGCTACAATATGCCGAACAGCTCCTGGAAAAGGCAAAGGCCGACTTCAGAGACAAGAACGGCCGAATCAAAGCCTTTGAAACTCACCTGGATGAGTCAAGACACGAGATCAGTCGCCTAACACTACAGCTGGACTACATCAAAGAGAAGTCCGACAGCATCAGAGAGGAACTCAGACATGCCTACGAGCTGCGCCCTGAGCCTACAAGGACCCGACGAGCACCAGTCTCACCCCTGCCTAGCAGGACCGGGTCACCCGTTCCTCGACTGACACGTGAGCAAAAGGGGGAGGGGACAGTGCTGAAACATTCACCGACTCCCTCTGAAGAACCTTACCTCACGGCAAAGCTAAGAGAACTTGCTCCAGCCAGCCACAGAGCATCGCATGGCTTGGACCTCAAAGACCTCGACAAGCTCGCCAGAAACATTGGCAAATTCACCCCAAGTGTGCCAGGTAGCCAGGATATCCAAGCTTATCTGCAAGACCTCGATTTCCATCTGGAAATGAGGCTCAACGTCACAGACAAAGATAAACTCTATTTGCTCCGAACAACAGCCAGCCCTGACGTACGCAGTTTCCTGGACAGGCAGCCTGCTCACACAAAGGCTGACTACCACCTCCTCCGAGAGGCCCTCATTAAAGAATTCGCCGACCCTGAGTCAGAACAAGGACTAGTGGCTGCCCTGGAGACGAGACAAGGACGTCATGACTCTCCCCAAGCCTACTACAGCCGACTCAGACGAGCATACTTCGGAACTCGCAACGAACCGAACATGGAAGAGGATCTAAACTTCAAAACTCTCTTCCTGAGAAACCTCCATCCTGGAGTAAGCCACCATCTGGGTGTTCTCGCATGTCCGCGGACAATGAATGCTCAACAGTTGCGTGACTTGGCACAGAAAGCCTATGGCAAACAAAAGATGGCCTCGGAAAAGGGCGCCAAAACCCCAACAGTTCTTGACTTCAACACTCAAAGTCAAGGTCTGGCTCTAGAGGGCGCCCAACCTCAAGACCATGCCAAGCCGTCATACAAAGAGTGGAACACACCCTCGCTTAACAGAGAACGAGACTCCCATGCTGGTACCCGACCTAAACCGAGGAACAACCACTGGGATGGACCGCGTGGACGACAACACTCACCTGGACGTCACTGGGAAAAATCTTGGGACCAATCCAGACCTCTTGAGAATCAATGGAACAGATCGTGGAATCAGCCAAACTCATTTGGAAACTCAAGAGGAAAAGGCTCATGGGAATCCAACGGAACCTCCAAGGGAAAACGACAGACACACCCTGGAGCCACCAGTCCAAGGAATCAACGAAGGAACTCGCAAAGATTCCAAGCTGACCAAGCTCAAACTGAATCCACACAAGAACAAAACACATCACCGTGTTTCGACTCACAAGAGCTAATGAAAATGATGATGAAAGAGTTCTTCCACCGAAAGGAGGAGGACCGGAAGTGGGAAAAGAAAGAGAAACCAGAGTCAGCCTGACTAGCAGTCGGAAGAGAAGGCAGCGACCAGCTGACCCAACCAGCCACAAAGAACAGCACTCCTTCACCTCACTCTCAGAGAACCGTAACCTCCATAACTTCAGACGGACAAGAAGTCCTACCTGAACAACCTGCAAAACAGTCAGAAACCGACCCAACACCTGCTGACAAAACCACTCAAGTTCCTGAAAGTGCTGTCCT
>NW_015506583.1:11190-11401 GCF_001515645.1 Sinocyclocheilus grahami
CGCAGTGTCAAACCACAGACACCGCCGCCAACTCACTGACTGATGCTGCAATGTCAAAGCCAGGGCCACGCTCAACTCCAAGCAGCAAGAACCTGGACCCTTTCCTCTGCTCATTGCAGGCGCCTGACTCAGACTCAGGCCTCCTTCGAATCATGACTGCCATAAATGTCCACGACACCTCAGTGTCCGACGCAGCATTAACCCTGTGGGC
>NW_015506583.1:11830-12738 GCF_001515645.1 Sinocyclocheilus grahami
GAGCCTCCCACATGTCTCAAGACACAGCCGCTTCCCTCTCAGTCCCTGGTCAACAACCATGGCTACCTCCAAGATCATCTGCGCTGTGGATATACGATGGAACAACAGACACCTGAGCCACTACTTCCTCGTTGTCCCCAACCTACCTCATGACATCTGCATTGGAGCAGACATCATGGTCCGGCTCAATGCCTGTGTGGACATTGTGAACGACGTCATATGGGCTCCCCCGTCGCACCAACTGACCACTGCAGTCAACCTCAAGAACCTTCGATCTGGTCAAACAATGCCAGACGCATGTGCCATGATCAGTGAGCAAGAAGCTGCAATACCTGCCTACAGCAAGAGTGTCAGCGTCCGCCTCAACATGCGACCTGGCCACTCTCTCGACAGTAAGCTAGGCTTCTTCCAACCTTCCAGGACCTGTGCACAGAGCCCCTCAAATGACTTAACCATGGAGGAACCCTACATCGGGTTCGCCGCACAAATCCAACAGATCCTGAGTGAGGCGGATGCCCTCCACAAGGAAGCAGACCGCCAAGGACTCAAAGAGGTTCTGTACAAGTACAAGGACTCCTTCGCAAAGGACTCCCTGGACTGTGGACTGACCAACATCCACAGTGTGCGCATTCCGACAAGCCCAAATGCACCACCCACATTTGTGCGACAGTACAAGATTCCAATAGCGTCATATGAGCCAGTGCAAGAAATTGTTGACTCCATGCTGGAAAAGGGGGTCATCCGGCCCTGTAACAGCACATACTCTGCTCCGATATGGCCAGTCATGAAACCCAACGGCAAATGGCGGCCCACTATCGACTACCGCAAGTTGAGTGTGCAATTACTCCCGACAGTTCATTGAGAACTACGCTGACATCGCATGACCACTAACCTCCCTCCTGAGAAAG
>NW_015506583.1:13961-14407 GCF_001515645.1 Sinocyclocheilus grahami
TTACCGCCACAACTGACAAACCACAGGTACTTCGAGGAAAATGTGCGTGAACGGATGCCCACAGCATATGTCGATGGCTGCTCCTACAATCAACAGGGCAACTTGAAAGCGGGAGCGGGAGTGGTCTGGCTCAACAATGACCCTTGCCCGCCGCAACAATTCAAATTAGGCCCTCACTCATCGCAATATGCAGAAATAGCGGCCATCCTCATATCCCTACAATGTGCTGCATCCCACAAACAATGACCTTTCCATCTAGCTGCATGGAAACAGAATGGATTCAAGACAGCTAACAACAAGCCTGTCAAACATCAGGAACTCTTCCAAGCATGCGAAACCATTGTCACTGAACATGACATGATCGTTTATTGGAAAAAGGTTTGAGGCCACTCACGTCAACAAGGACAAGACAAAGATCTCAATGACCAAACTGATGCCCTCGCCAA
>NW_015506583.1:16323-17340 GCF_001515645.1 Sinocyclocheilus grahami
ACACAACACTTACACACTCTCCTCCGCCGCACTGCTAGGACCAACATAGCAGTGACACTCGTTTGCTGTCTCACCTCATTCGGTGTCCTTGTGACTCCTTGTTTTTTTTTCTTTGTGTCTCTCTTTGTGTTCTTCGTTTCCCCCTCTCACTACAATTTCCTTTCCCCTCTAGTCTCCTCATCAGGGAACTCCCTTAACTCAACTCTAAATGCAGGTCCCGAAACTAGGATTGACTCCTTTCGCCAAAATTTTCGTAAAACATTGTGAAAAGCCGTTGCCAACTGATCGAGGCGACCCCGCCAAACCATGACCCTCGCAACTAATTGCTCCTTCTTTCTGTTCTATTACCAGGAAGATGGTCAGACTCGCCACCTTGTTGCTTTGCATAATGGGGGTTATGCCCCAGCCAGAAGTCGCATCGCTGGGACCAGCGTCGGGGATAGTACTCCGTGAACAATCGGGCTTATTGATAACGAACTGCAAAACCTACACTCAAAAGGTGTACGTCCGACTCAATCCCCGTGATGTTGTCAGAGCTCACTACACCCCCTCAGCCGCTCAAACCACGTGGGCTGGAGCCCGGTGGACTCGAGAGATCCTCGCCCACGCCCAGGCAGATGTGAACCACATGCTGCACCAATTACAGAAAATGACTGTAACCCAGGCTGAATTAAGCGGGTATAACCGGCGTCCCAAACGATTTTTGGGCGCCCTGCTGGGGGCTGCTGCGGCTATAGGAACTCTGTTTAACATCAGCATGAATACCGCTAATGCTGTTAATCTGGCCACCGTGAGGCGGCATGTGGGCGAAATCCAGGCTGAAATGCCTGGGATATGACAACAGCTCTTAGTCCAGAGCAATGCCCAACAGACCTTCGGGAAGTCGCTGAACGGCACCATCACAATTCTAAATACCCATAGCACCCTTCTAAATCAAACCATAAAATCCATCAACAAACTATTTTCGGTCGTGCAAAGCGATTTGGCCCAAACACAACTCCTAACCACCCTCATGAC
>NW_015506583.1:17827-22539 GCF_001515645.1 Sinocyclocheilus grahami
ACAGCGCTTTGCGTTTCTACTATTGTAGGATATGTTGTGACTCTGACACTTGCCTTCCTCCTCCACAAGCGAGTGAACGCCGTTCAAGAGTCTTTCAACAAATGCACGTCTGGCGTCCCGTGCATGTTCTGACGTGATAAGACTGACCAAGAACCCGAACCGGTGAACTCAACAAGCCTGACTGAGATTACGCCGATACCGCCTCGTCGAACCTTTAACAATTAGAGCAATCTAAATGACACAATAATGATACAAGTAATCCTAAATAATGCACCCCTATGTCTTCTCAAGTTTCGAACCTGATCATTCCCAAATTACCCAAGTCCTGCACCAGGATTCAGTCAGTGATGGAGTTGTTGTTTGTGTCTTGTGTGTGTCTGTTCTCTCTATGCCTCTTGTTCCAGTGCCCGCTGATGTTCGTGATGGGAACATCACTGCGCAAAAGGGGGATGTGTAGTATCTCTGTCTTCACCGGACCCACTCACACTATGGAGTCACACATGAAACAGTCAGAAACTATTGAGACAAACTGAAGTACCCCTATGCAACCAGCTGCGGTCGTAAAACTCATGCAGGGTCAGTGAAGGGTTGAAGCAGTTCTTGGACTATTTAGCATATCTCTCAAGAGACTCTAATAAAAGACAGTGCTTAAACAGTGCTTAAAAGTGTTTTAAAGGCTTTCATGGACCAGATGGATGATACCCCTGACCAGTTAACACATAAATTGCTAAATCCGATAAACAGAAAGTGGCAGATTAAGAACTCTCTGTCCAGGAGAAACTTGGCAGACTCTCAACTCGTGACATGGGCATGACCTCAGGACACCTTCATTTTTCCCCTGCATTCCAAAGAAAAAGGACACAAGATTTCTGAGACAATCGTTGAAAGGATCGGAGCATAGATTCACAAATAATATGTTGTATGTCTTATATATATATATGCTGGATGTGTTAATTTAATCGGTGCAACTTTAATCAGTGTTTATTACCCCTTTTTAGGAAATTAGGTTATTAATGTGTGTGTAAGATGGGTGAAGTTTAGTATTGAACGGAAACTTGTGATAATTGCAGAATATTGAAATAAGTGAAAAGCTGTTATTTCAAACAGTATGTGTTGTACGACACTATATAGGAGTTATTAACAAAACCTGCAAATCTTCATTTCTCCACATAACTGGTGTTGAGCTAATTTAAGCAGTAAAATTAAGCTAAAATTCTCTGCTTGTGAGTTCTCTCAGGTGAATCTAAATCACTTGTGAAACGAGTTAGAACTTTGAACGTCATGCAACTCCGTCAACTCTCAGTCTAAGAAACTGTATATGTGTGTGTGTGTGTGTGTATGTTTGTGTGTTTTAGCCTAGTTTTGATGTAATCTAGAATAGCCAATAAAATTCATCTTTCATTTATAAATAATAATCGTCTGGTGTCATATAATTTCAAGGTTAAAACTGTTGCCAAAAAGATCCCTTGCTTGCTGCCTAGCTCGTAGCTTACTCATAATAATTACCTCTCTAAGAGCTAACAAATTTTATTGTAACATATGCATCATCTCAACAACATTTTTAGTCAATTTATTGTTTTTTTTTCATTTAGATTTTTGATAATAGCATCTTTCATTCATAATTAATCCATAATCACCCATTCACCCATCTGATGCTTCCTGTCTGACTAGCTGAGATGAAAAAAAAAAACACTGTACATACTAGGCCTAAGAACAGTATGAGAAATATGAAACCTGTCTCTCTTGTTAAATTTGTAGTTTCAGTGCTTCACATTAGTTTTGAAGTAATTATAACTCCTAAGCATTAGTTTCACACTACATCTGAACTGGTAAATTACACCCTCATCAAGAACTGTTTTATGACATATTCGTGTTGGGGTATGGTGGTATACAGTCACCAGATGTGTTTTTTATTTTTATTTTTTAAACTGGATACATATCACGTGTTGGTGCTGTAAGGAACAACATCTAACATAATCAATCAATAACCGGCAAAGGACTGAACAGAACAGGGAGTACTTATACAGAAACTAAACGAGGGAACTAATGAGATAATTGACAAACACAGGTGAACAGAATGAACTAATCAATGGAGCATGGTAAACTAGGGGTGTCTCAATCAGCTCCCTGGTTTAGTAGTCAGTTCACTGATCAGGGAGTCGGCCATTTTAAGAGCTGTCTCAATCGCTAAATCCTTCCAGTGCACTGGAACGTTCACTCCCTGAAAAATCCCACAATGCACCACAAAAACTAGGAAGCATCGGTGCTCACTATGCTCCCTTACCAAATATTATGTCACATTTCTGAAGTGAGAAACATAAACCACACAAGCCCAACTCGATAAATATAATGATTCGCGATACAAGATTTGAAAAGACAACCCATTTTTTTAGTATATTTCAGCATAAACACACATCGCTGGACAGGTAATGAACACATCTAGTTAACATTTATAATTAATATTTGGCTGAAATTTTTTAAGAACCTGTAATAGAACGATGTGTTTAAAGAGAATGAAAATTATATCAAAAAGAGATTGGTCCTGTCTGTTGTTAACTACAGCAATGATGTTCTACAATGTTGTCCGTCGACATTTTACGTAGTCATGTCACCGGAAATTGAGTAATCACTGTCTCAATGTGCAATGAGCCAGGGAACTTACAAGTGACCAAATTTTGTGTACGCGATATACTGATTCACGAGCTCGGGAGCTAGGGAGCTGATTGAGATGCACCCATGGTAAAGAAACAAAGCAAGACAGGAATAGGGAAAAACACAAACTAAAAGTCCATAACCATTACAATATATCCCTTCACATTATTACATTTCTTATATTTTATTTGGGTAAATTATTAAAAGTCTTTGAAAGAAAGATAAACACATAGATTGCATTTGTATAAGAACTAAAAATTCTACTAAAAAGGACAAGCGATAAGTCAACAGAAGAGAAGGACGGCAACGCGTGAGTGTTTTGCATAATACTTGTTATAGATCTGTTGTTTAAATTATTACTTGCTGCTAGGAAGGAATATTTAGTTTTCTACCTATTTATACTTTGTATTTTCGTTGGAGTTTGTATTTTTGATTGCACTTACTGGTAATTCTAATAAATGTGTTATTTGCATTGCTCCCTTCCTGCTCTTAAGTGCGAACTGTAGTTTCGATTGGAGGATTTGCCGTGCTATAGGCTATTAGCTGTGCTAATTAGAAGGCGGCCACAGCTGTTTTCACTTTACTGTGTATTTATTTGATGCATGTGCGCTGACGCAGAAGCATCAGCGGAAGCTTTCAGCCCTTCTCGTGTGAAGACCAACGAGGGTAAAGGCCTGCGACTTTACCTGCGTGACTTCACCGAGATACGAACTCGCCATCACACTTAAGTATTTATATTTTCTTCTCTTTACACACTCTCCTTAACTGTCCTCTCTTTTCCATTTCTATCATGCGTTTCCAAACCATTCCACCTGTCTCTCGACAACGCTCTAACATCAGATGCCAACGCAATCTTGCTAACCTGCATTCTATCTCTACATCCTCTACTTGATTCCTCCAGTAGACTCCGCAACCCCAACTGCTCTAGCTAACAATTTATCTTTCTCTCACACCCCCGTCAGGTTGGCCGGGGTGGGGGCACTGGTCTGCTCATTTTTAACAATTGGAAATACTCAACCCACTCTCCCCTATGCAATTATACCTCATTTGAATATCATGCAATTACTGTAACCGCTCCTATACAACTCCAAGTTGTGGTAATCTACCGCCCTCCTGGCCAAATTCTTGCCACCTTCCTAGAGGAGCTGGATGGGCTGCTGTCCCCATTCCCGGAGGATGGCAGACCACTTTTATTCTTTTGCGACTTCAACATTCATCTGGACAAGCCTTATGCTACAGACTTCCATTCACTTCTTGCTTCATTTGATCTCAAACGACTTACCACTACAAGCTCGCACAAATCAGGCAACCAACTTGACTTAATTTACTCATGCAATTGTATTGCAGAAAACATTTCGGTAAAACCCCTACACATCTCTGACCATTTTTTTCATTACATTTCAATTACATTTTGTTACCTGTCCACCACCAACCCCTATACCGGTTACTTTTAGACGAAACCTGCGCTCCCTTTCACCCTCCCATCTTTTCTCTGTAGTATCCTCCTCTCTTCCCTCACCTACTCATTTCTCATCACTGGATGTGAATGCAGCAACTGACTCTCTCCTCCAGGCCAGCACGAGCTGCCCCTTCTAACCCCTGGTTATCCGATGTTTTTCGTGAGCATCGAACCAAACTCAGGGCAGCAGAGAGAAAATGGCATAAATCAAAAGATCCATCAGACCCGAGTATGTATCAGTCTTTGCTGTCATCTTTCTCTGCTGAAGTCCATACTGCCAAATCTTCATACTTCCACAACAAGATCAACAGCGCTCCAGACACATGTAATCTCTTCAAAACTTTAAATTCTCTCCTCTGTCCCCGAGGATTTTGCCACATTCTTCACAGACAAAACTAGAACAATCAGTAGTCAATTCTCAGCCCCTCACACACAGGACTTCAAATCAACCACACCCACTGCTAAAACTCCCATCTTCTGCTTCTGTCCCCTCACTGAGGCAGAAGTATCAAAACTTCTCCTCTCCAGCCATCCTACAACATGCCCTCTGGACCCAATCCCCTCACACCTTCTCCAAGCAATCTCTCCTACACTTTTACCA
>NW_015506583.1:23309-23619 GCF_001515645.1 Sinocyclocheilus grahami
ATCTCTAGGCTGGACTACTGCAATGCTCTTCTGGCTGGACTTCCATCAAGCACAATCAAACCTCTACAAATGATTCAGAATGCAGCGGCACGACTGGTCTTCAATGAGCCCAAAAGGGACCATGTTACAACTCTCTTTATCTCCTTGCACTGGCTGCCAGCTGCGGCTCGCATCAAGTTCAAGACATTGATGCTTGCATATAGAACAGCTACAGGCTCAGCACCAGCCTACTTCCACTCACTACTATGAATCTACATCCCCTCCAGAAGTCTGAGATCCGCTAGTGAGCGACGCCTCGTGGTACCATCAC
>NW_015506583.1:23637-25615 GCF_001515645.1 Sinocyclocheilus grahami
AATGCTGAATCCCTGACAATTTTCAAGCGACAGCTGAAAACTCCTCTCTTTAACCCTCTGGGGTCGACGAACGCGGATATGCGTTTTGTGGCATTTTCTCCTGATAACACCGAAAATGACTTAAATTACACTTTCAGTTTTGATCTTACAGATAAGAGCAATACATTAATCGAATCTGTAAAGGGTCTACTTTTATTTGTATACACACATAATAACAACAGAACTTTGTGCATTTATAAAATAAAGAAAACAAACAGGGTGTGCAGTCTGCCGCCTTGGTCTGCGTGATCTTTATTTAGAGACGCGTCATTAAAATGAACTGTAACATTATGAAGTTTCATTCACAGCATCTAAATGTCACAATGCCAGGATGTTTGTTATGTTCTATAACAGACAGAGTCATAATGTTACTAGCCTAATGTCAGTAAGAATGATTAGTCAACTTTACTGTGATATGATATTCTCTGTTCACGAATATAGCCATATATGTTTATAACTATAGTTTTTGGATTGTATAGGCCTACATACAAAGCATGCTTGTGTTTATGAATGTAACTAAGCTTCTGTTCATGAATATCTGCTCTGGTGTAAATATTTTGAATGTGTTATACCCGTGTCTTATGGAGTAATGACGCTGAAATGTTTGAAACCGTTTCAATTTTCATTTTAAGACCGTGGCTGCATCACCGGCATCTTGCACAAGAAAGGCACACGCATGTCGTTCAGTTTTGAGTTCGCTGGAAAATCCTACTGAGTAAGTGCACAGTATAGTAATTGTAATTTTATTATTCCTAGACTATGTGGTAATATTATTTGTGGTTGATTGTGTTAAAATGTAAGAATTGGCATTCTGTTTTCTTATGAAGTATGCATACTATACTAAGGTACTGTGGGGAATACACCACTCTTGCATTCACCTGCATCTCTCATAGGAAGGGGGTACTCGTTCAGTTTTCAACTCCATTCAGAATCTTTGAGTAAGTGTGCATTCACTATTTTACAGATGTTACTTTCATTTGATTTATTTAATGCATGGTAAAATATGTTCGCTATGTGGTAATTGTGTTCTTTTTTTCGATAAATTAGTACTAGTATCAGTGAACATCACAATAATGTTAATAATGTAGTTTGTGTAAACAGCATGCTTGCTTTTTTTATTTCAGATGTGAGAATAACAGTGCAAAAGAACCTGTTGCAAAGAGAGCCAAATCAAAGCAGCCCACTCGGTCATGGAAAACAATGACTGAAGTTGACCTGTGCGGGCAGGAATCTCAGAGCCTGTGGAACAAGAACCTGGACCACACCTAAGACCATGTTATGCACACACTCCCAAAATGATGTAATAGTTATATATATTCTAACTAAACTACAAACAAAAAATAGACTTATTTTTTTCCTCATTCTTTCTTGTAGCAATTCCCTCTCAGTCACACACCTGACTGAAAGGCTCATTATGCAGGCCTTTGTCTTCTCAGGTGTGAATCACAGCATTATCCGTGACCATTCACGCCCCCTCGCATATTCATTTTCTACACAAAATGTGTCTTAAAAAATTTAAATCAATATATTGTTTTCTGTGAGTGGGTAAACTAGATGATTTTCACATCATTCTGAAGAAAAAACTCTAGACTTCAAGATCAGTTCTCAATAGTCTTGTGAACAAATGTTCTGTATGTGTTTCATGGCCTTATTTCAGTGACTCACAAATGTCAGGGCATATCAAAACTTCTCCAGGGCCCAAAACACCCTCGGACCCCAGAGAGTTAAACACTACTTGACTTCATCATTGAAAAATTTAATTTTTTTTTTTTTTTTTTAAATAAAGAAAATCTTTATTTTTATCATATAAATATGATTTTCTTTATTTTGAAAATCATATTTCCCATGTTACAAAAACAGCATTCTTCCATCTTAGAAACATTGCCAAGTTACGAAACATGATACCTGTTTCTGATGCAGAAAAGCTAGTTCATGCATT
>NW_015506583.1:25670-35432 GCF_001515645.1 Sinocyclocheilus grahami
TGTAAGTCGCTTTGGATAAAAGCGTCGGCAAAATGACTAAATGTAGAAAAAACAAACATATTTTAACGTCATTTCCTCATCACAGTCTTTTGTCATTACAATTTCCTGCATGACTGGTTGTGAATGGAAAAACAGCCAAATGAAAAATAAACATTGTGTGCATATGTGGTTTAAGAACAATTTGAGAAATGTGTAAATCAGGTTTCAGTGTTTTCACATCACACACTGGAGACTAGGCTCAACAGATGTATCAGTCAGTTGTAACTGTCGTTGTACAGGTGCATCTCAATAAATTAGAATGTTGTGGAAAAGTTAATTTATTTCAGTAAATCAACTCAAATTGTGAAACTCGTGTATTAAATAAATTAAATGCACACAGACTGAAGTAGTTACCTCCATGCCACGCCAAATTGAGGCAGTAATTAAAGCAAAAGGAGCCCCTACCAAGTATTGAGTACATGTACAGTAAATGAACATACTTTCCAGAAGGCCAACAGTTCACTAAAAATGTTTTTTTTATTGGTCTTATGAAGTATTCTAATTTGTTGAGATAGTGAATTGGTGGGCTTTTGTTAAATGTGAGCCAAAATCATCACAATTAAAAGAACCAAAGACTTAAACTACTTCAGTCTGTGTGCATTGAATTTATTTAATACATGCGTTTCACAATTTTTGTGTTGAGTTGAATTACTGAAATAAATGAACTTTTCCACGACATTCTAATTTATTGAGATGCACCTGTATATTGTGCATATGTTTATGAACAGATGTTGACAGACTATAATGAACTCATGAGAAATTGAGTTTTATTTGTGTTAGCTAAAAATTAAAATTAAATGTAGAGAGTAGCCTACATCATTCATGTCTGTGTGTACAGAACAGTCCACATCTCTGATGAATCCCATTGCGTCATGGAAAGTTTCAGTAAATTTCCACTGTAAGAAATAAATCTGTAAAATAACAAGAACAGTACTGTCAGCTCATTACTGGGACATTATCCAGTAATTTCACTGACTTTTCCGTTAACCCTAAAATGCAATGCAATGAAGTGCAAAATTTAAAATACAGGTAAAACACCTGTAAATATAAATAAGCTACAGAAAATTCTGTCAAATTAATACAATACATTTTGTTCTGTTTTTACAGATTTTTTTCAGAGTGTGGATGTCAAGAATAAGGGGTTTGACTGCCAACATTTTCAGCATCAGCTGCTCGCATCTCAGCATGTCTAACAGACATTTCTTGTTGGATGACGGACCATCACCTTCAACTCAACCTGGCTAAGACAAAGTGATGGGTTTTTTGAAACAAAAGCAGTTCTATCAAAATTTCACCATCCAGTTAGGCTCATCAACCATAACTCTTTCAAAAACAGCTAGAAACCTTGGAGTTGTGATTGATGATAAGCTGAATTTCTCAGACCATATTGCTAAAACTGCCCGGTCCTGCAGATTTGCTTTATACAACAGAACATGCTTTCTTTCAGAACATGCAACACAAATCCTTGTTCAAGCTTTTGTTCTATCCAGGCTGGACTATTGCAATGCTCTCTTGGCAGGTCTTCCAGCCACTTCTATCAAACCTCTACAATTAATCCAAAATGCCGCTGCAAAATTAATCTTTAATAAGCTGAAAAGAACGCATGTCACACCTCTGTTTATCAATTTGCACTGGCTACCAGTAGCTGCTCGCATTAAAATTCAAGGCATTAATGTTTGCCTACAAAACCACCACTGGCTCTGCACCCCTTTACCTAATTTCATTACTTCAGAGTTATGTGCCCTCTAGAATATTGCATTCTGCATCTCAAAGAGGCACAAAATCACTTTCACTGACTTTTTCATTAACTGTTCCCTCCTGGTGGAATAACCTGCCCAACTCAATCCGAGCAGCTGAGTCCTTAACCATCTTCAAGAAATGACTAAAAACACATCTGTTCCACCTTGATTTGACACTCTAACTCTAACACTTTCTATTCTATTTTAATTCTACTTTATCTATTTATCTTCTTTTTTATTTAAAAAAACAGATATACATAAAATTTTCATTTTTGGGTGAACTATCCCTTTAACTACACTTATTAGATTCTGTCTACCCATTGCCTGGCACTCAATAGTATGAAAAGGTAAAAACTGTATAACATTGAGCCTTAAATAAAAATGTACAATAAAATGGTTTGCCAACAAACACTTTGAATAATTCGATTAGAGATACTTTCTTTATATTTGTTTACATATTGGAATATACTGGCCCCTGTCTGTTCTATTTTGTTCTGTTCTGTCAATTTGCTTAGGCATATCCATTAGATTTGCCCAATTCATGAAATTAGATTATTTTATTAAGTTCAGTTGTATGACATATATAGTACAATGATGGAACCCAGGCTCTCTTGTTCATTTGTTTTTCTGTCATACTGTTTTTAGACAGTGGGACATGCAATGAGGCATGACTAATATATTGTCAAATTATTAAAAAAGAAGCTAAAAGAAACTTATGAGTTTATTTCTTGTTCTTGTTTTCAAATTTCAAGATAATACCTCCGTTCCACTGCATTTATTTAAAAACAAAGTAAATTTGATGGTCCAATTACATATATAGCTACATGTTTTAAAAACAAAATGAAAGGATAGACTATGTTGATTGCTTCCACATAATCAGTTTTATTCTTGTGACACGGCCCACGGTCTATCTAACTACTACTCTGGAGTGAACTACAATATACGTAGATCTTATAAATAGATTAAAACAATAACACTGAGTCATAAAACCTGGACAATATGTCCAAAACGTATAAAACAATTATAAAGCATTGAAGGTCACTTAAACACAGAAATGGCACTCTGAAAAAAACCACAAGTGCGTAATCTGTATCTAGAGGAATATTTCAAAAAAGTAAATGAATCATCTTGCACAACCAAGTCGACTGACTTTACGGAGGTGTTTGATTAAATCTCAAACTAAAATGCTACAAATGTATAGTTCATGAACTAAATAACCACTGCTGAAACACTAACACATAAAATCCTCTTGTCAAAAGTGACCCAGATAAAACAGTCTTGGCATGGTATTGTACACATTTACACTGACAGGATTCTTCACATAGTCACACACACTATATTTCCAGTGGGAAATGTAATATTTGCCTTGAAGACATGTAAGTTCTTGCACTGGTATTATGTGTTGACTACTTTTGGGCAAAAATACAGCAGCACCTGGATGCAATTTCAGCCTTGCTACAATTTGAAGTCTGCAACTGACATTCAGAAATTCACAATTATTTGGAAAGACTTAAACTCATCTTTTATGTTACTTATTAAGTTCAATCCTTTTTGATTTGCTGAAACAATAATTTTTTACTTTACAAGATGCATGTAATAGCTATAAATCTGAGTATTGTTCAATTGAATGTAATTTTTACATATAAACAGTGGAGTTTTAAGTAAACCTGTGTTTGATTACTGTCTGTTAAAATCAAAATAAGGGGAGTAAAAATTCCCTGTTCGACACAGTAGCATTCGTTTTTGTTATAACTTTGGCAAGCCATGAAGCTCAAGATGCACCTCAGCGTAAAAAGCACAATTTGACAGTTCAAAAGTCAGCTCACAAGGCATTCACACGATTGAAGCGCTCGTCTCCTCTTCTTTGATTTTATATGACAAAGGAGGACTTGTGGCGGAAATGTCCCTGAGGAAAAACAGAGATAGGAAAAACTGTGAGCAATCAAATGATATGTAGTTAAAATGTGGCACTACAGAAGCAAAACTTAAATCCAGCCAAATATTTTTTCCATGTAGAGATTTTACTGAAAGATTATTTTGAGGATTGCACTAATACCACTTTGAGCTTTGCTAGCATTAATAAAAAGAAAATATCTGCAGTCAGAGAAAGGCTGCAGTGTAACCTGAGAAGATAAACACTAGCAAATCTCGGATGAAACTTCATCCATCCTTGTAAGAACATTTCAAGGTGTTGACTATAGCCTCTAAACGTGCACTAATACATGAAAATGATATCTGTGATGCTTTATCATGTCACAAATCCACAAAGCCTTACCTCATCTGGACTGGCATAGTCCATCCTATTGTCATGTTGGGGTACTTTGTAACTGTATGAAACAGAGCATTGTAATCTTACCAAAAGTGCATTAAATTCCAGATCAAATCAGATCAGCCCTTATGGTTATGCTGTAAGATTCATGTTGTGGTTATAGTTTTCACTCACTTGGTTTCCCTATGATCCTTGCAGGAACAGTAGCCACTTTTTTGAATCTGACAGATCCCCACAATGACTAATATAAATGCTGCCACTCCGCCTAACACCTTCAGGAATATGCCCACAATGTCCAGATCATCTAGAAAGAAATTATGTACAAATGAATAAATAGCTCAGCAAAAAATATATGAAAAATTCCATTATTTACTCACTCTTTGTTTATTTATATACTACCAGTGTGTGAATTATTACAATTTAGATTTTTTTTTATTTGACATTTCTGTGATGTCAAAGCTGAAATTTTCAGCATCATTACTCCAGTCTTCAGTGTCACCTGATCCTTCAGAAATCATTCTAATATTCTTGATTTAGTTCTAAAGAAACATTTGTTGTTATTAACAAAGAGTCCTGAAAAAAATATATTTGTGAATATATCTGAAAAATAACTGCATTTGGAACATCATGAAGGTGAATAAATAATTTCAATATTAAAAGCTGAATCATTATTTCAAAGTGCAGCTACTGACCAGCATATTTAAGGGCCACACTTACAAACTTCCATGGTCTGAGGACTGCATTTTGACCATCCTGCCTCATTCCTGGCCTGGCAATAGTATTCACCTGCATCCTCTTTCTTCACAGACCGGAATTTCTGTGGATCAGATGTAAATCATACACTTAGCAAAAGCCCAGTTAATGTTTAAAATGGTAAAATACAACATAATTGAAATAAATTTCAAAAACCCAATTTATTGGCCAAAAAAAAAAACAACAATACAAAAAAAATACATATAACTTAATCTAAACCTCAAATTTTTATTTTAAAAAATTAATTTAAATGTATTTATTACTTATTGTTTCTTATTCTTATTGTTTCATTTAAAGCCTAAGCCTTTGCAATTTTTTTCAATATTAAAATACTTCCTCTGTTCCAGTTTTATGCTTTAATTAAATGTAAAATGTAAATGTAAAATAATCATTTACAGGCTGATTAATTAATTAATTTTATATTATTATTATTATTATTAGTGTAGTGATTATATTATTTGTGTAAACACAGCGAAACTAATAATTATTTGTGCAATTCCTTGCAAAACAATGGTGTCGCAGAATGTAATCCAAGCCTCTGATATTCTTCAAGAAACGACTAAAAATACATCTGTTCCATATTTATTTGACCCTCTAACTCTAGCACTTTCTATTCTATTTTAATTCTACTTTATCTATTATCTTCTTTTTTATAAAAAAAAACTAACACTAGCTTTCTATTTTTTCTATTCTATCTGCTTGTTTTTCTTTGTGTGTGTGTGTGTGTATATATATATAAAATACCTTGCTACGTGTACTGTGTTAGGCTAACCGAGACTTGTCATTTGTACTTACATATTGTTGCTCTTTTGTTAGTTTTGATTGCTTCTATTTTCCTCATTTGTAAGTCGCTTTGGATAAAAGCGTCTGCTAAATGACTAAATGTAAAATGTAAATCCAAATCTATTCGGATCAGGGTCAGGATTTTGAAGGGAAAGTGATCCAAGAACTTTAGGGATTCGTAAATTCCAAACAACACCCTATCACCCCCAGGGTCAGGGCAGGCCCTAATCAATTTGGTGCCCTAGGCAAGATTTTAGCTGGTGCCCCTTGCATCACAGCCAATTCCACCAACACCAGGCTACACAAAACATACCAAACAGCAGATGGGCTGAATGAAAATGGAAATTCACTCTCTGTAAGCAGGTGGCGCTTAATGAACAGCAGTGATCCATTGTTTACTTGATTACCGCTGTAAACACAATGCATTATACTGAGGCAAGATGAAAGGAAAATGCCATCTAAACTGTTTCTTAAGACAGTCAGTTCCCCTCAGAGATAGATTCATACTTTGCACCTTGTGAACAGTGAGATTACTCTGTCTGCCAATGTATTTGAAGAGTTCAGATGCAAAAGCCTCAGAGTGCCGTCTGAATTAGCATTTTTATCAGGCTCCTATGTTTAGGTTCAGTAATTTTACTTTAATGGCAATGTATATGTCCATTTCTATGCTACTAAAGTGAAATAACTGATAAAAAAAACACTAGCTTTCTATTTTTTCTATTCTATCTACGTGTTTTTATTTGTGTGTGTGTGTGTGTGTGTGTGTGTGTGTGTGTGTGTGCCAAACAGCAGATGGGCTGAATGAAAATGGAAATTCACTCTCTGTAAGCAGGTGGCGCTTAATGAACAGCAGTGATCCATTGTTTACTTGATTACCGCTGTAAACACAATGCATTATACTGAGGCAAGATGAAAGGAAAATGCCATCTAAACTGTTTCTTAAGACAGTCAGTTCCCCTCAGAGATAGATTCATACTTTGCACCTTGTGAACAGTGAGATTACTCTGTCTGCCAATGTATTTGAAGAGTTCAGATGCAAAAGCCTCAGAGTGCCGTCTGAATTAGCATTTTTATCAGGCTCCTATGTTTAGGTTCAGTAATTTTACTTTAATGGCAATGTATATGTCCATTTCTATGCTACTAAAGTGAAATAACTGAACATAAATATAAGAGCCTGATAAAAATTTTAATTTTAAAAGAAAATGTCAGACTGCACTTAGAGGCTTTAGCATCTGAACTCTTCATTTTCTCCTCTTTGGGTTTACAGACTCGAGAAAAACAAAACAAAAAAAAAACACGTCCGATTCTGATTTATGGCCGATGGTTGATTGGTGCATCTCTGCTCAAATTCAAATATTAAACTGCTTTTATTTTGGTGGTTTGCCAGCAAATAAATAAATGCGCTGCATGTGTCAGAGTGAAACGCTGTGTGTCATGGGCTGCACTCGAACATATTACCTTCTTCACTCTGAAAACTGCAGCGCATAGGTATTTTTATATTAAAACGCAACCTTTGTCATATGACTATGGCATTAAGCTATAATGCGATATTGATTATATTTCGATATATAGCGCACCCCTATTTAAAATATTATTTTTAAAAAATAATACGCCCCTAGCATTTGCCTATTTTGCCTATGCAACGGGCCGGCCCTGCCCAAGGTGATCCACAGCCACAACTTTTCAATAGAATATTGCCGTCGATGTTAGGAAGTTTTAACACTACACAAAAACAGCATGGTTTTGTTACAAATTGTACAAAGAGTGACGTCACCGGATATATTCACCATATTACCTCATGTTTGGTAGTGAGGCTAGGCTACCGGTGGAAATTTTTTTGAGACTGAGGAAGAGTCGGTCATTCTCAATACGTAGATGGACTGAATAGAGATCAAAAACAAGCCTTTAATCTTGCAAAAGTAACCACAACTAAAATACACATGAGAAACAAAAAAGCTTATGATAACTTCATGAGACACCAGACCTCGACTAAAGGTGACAGAGTGTTGGTGGAGAATAATGGACTTCATGGAAAACATAAATTGCAGAGTAGATGGAATCAATGTCACATATGCATTACAGCCTTTTGTCATTACAATTTCCTGCCTGACTGGTTGTGAAGGAAAAACAAAATAAAAAAAAACATTCTGTACATATGTGGCTTAAGAGCAATTTGAGAAATGTGTACAACTAGTTTCAGTGTTTTCACATCACACAATGGAGACTGGTTCAGCAGATGCATCAGCCAATCATAACTGATGGTGTATGTTATGCATGTGTGCATGTTTATGAGCAGATGTTGACAGACTGTATTGTACTCATGGGAATGAGAGTTTTACTTGTGTCATTCAGCCAAAAATGGAAATGAAAATGAAACACATAGAGTAGCCTGCATCACTCATGTCTGTGAGCAGAACAGCCCACATCTCTGATGAAACCCATGACATCATGGAAAATTACAGGAAATTTGGATGTCAAGAGTAAGGGGTTTGACTGGCAACATTTTCAACATCAGATGTACCGTGCCTCATTGTCACTCGCTCCCAGCCTCGCTCTATTATCATGGCTCTGCCCTGCTTGCCACATACTCCCAAAGCAGGCCAGAGGGTACTGATCAAGACTCCAACTTACTCTCCCCCACCTGGGAGAGGGAGGGACTAAGGAAGAGTCGGTCATTCTCAATACGTAGATGGACTGAATAGAGATCAAAAACAAGCCTTTAATCTTGCAAAAGTAACGTGGGTCTCGTTGGCATCCATGGTACCTGGGCTAAGGACAGGAGCAAGAGAGCAGAGAAAAAATAAACATTGCTCTTGTGTCCATGTCCTGCAAGAAGGCCATTGTCTGCAATATCAGGCAATGGTTCTGAATACCCCTCGGTGGATGGCATTATGCTCCTCCTGGCGCACAGGCCACCCCTCCATGTTCCACAGCCCTGCTGCAAGGTGATCCGTGCCCCAGGCAATTTGCTCCAGCACCAATGCAACTCTCCACCCCGACACCACAAATGCACCTCAGTGGCAAAAGCTCTTAGAAAGCATATTCCCCCCTCTCACCGAGTTTCGGCACCAGTGTAGCAAGGTTCCTTGTGTTGGGAAGGAGGAGGCAGTTATTTAATTATTTAATAATTATTTAATTCGACAAAACATGAAACTTTGGTTTTAAGGTCTTATCCAAGGTGTTATACAAGTTGGAGTTAAAACATTAAAAGATGCACTTTTTTGTTGCACTGACACTTACCAATGTATATGCAGCATCACGAGTAAACTTGGGTTGTTTGTCCAAGCGTATAAACTCTAAACAGTAGTCATGGAGCTACACCAGCGACATCAAGTAACCCACATCAGACACATGACTCCACATGACGATTGAAGCAATTCCTCCCCAATGTTAAAAATGTTTCCTTTACAACATATTAAGTTATTTGTGAAGGACATTTTTAATTAATCATAACTTACATTGGGTCTCATTCAATAATAATTGTGTAGATTATTCATATTTATACATACATTCAAACTTCTCATGAAAACTTTCCACCTGATTCATGAATTTGTTTTTAAACTTGTCCTAATGAATTTGGAGTATTCTAAATGAGCGGCCACATGCACAAGGTTAATCATTTGAATAAAACATGCCCAACCCATCTCCATATAAGGTAGGGTGACCATACGTGCCATTTTTCCAGGACGCGTCCTGGCCAGGATTTCTATATTACCTAAAATATCTAGGTTTTGGCTTTGATGTCATACACCGATCGGTCTGCACACGCAAACAAAGTACCTCGAGAGCATTTTGAAAGCATAAGGAACCGTCTGTATGATATTTTGATGTCATACACCGATCGGTCAACACACCTGAGTTTGATAATCAATGTATTCAGGATCATTAGAAAATCACAGGTAGGTTTGTTTGATTATAGGGTTGGAGCTAAACTCTGCAGGAAAGTGGATCTCCCGAGCCAGATTTGAGGATCACTGCTCTACATACACGCTCTCGCCAGATCCTTGAGGAATGCCAAGTGCGGCATCCTCAAAACCAGTTCATATACGATAAACACCTCTAAACAGACCCAGTTTACAGACCTCTCATTAGCCAGCTGTACATGCGTGTATAACTACTTTCACTGTAGGAAATGTAAGATTAATAAAGAAAGATATAAATTACATATATATATATATA
>NW_015506583.1:35484-39467 GCF_001515645.1 Sinocyclocheilus grahami
TATATGCACTCCCATTCAGCCCCTGAGGGATCTAAGGTCCCCAAACTTCAAGTGCTGATAGTCTAGCGGCCACCGAGCATCATATTAAGAAGTTGAGTCACTGATGAAAATAGGTAGGCGGCTCACATGATGCAGACAGCAAGGATATACATGCTTTAGTGAGCTCCTCTGACTAGCTATAATCCTCCTATAATAGAAAATCCTTCATTAATCTTATGGGATCAGATTCCCACCAAATGAATTGCAGTCACTGATAAATAAATAAGCATGAAACCAAAATTTAAAAGCACAAGTAAAATTATAGCAGAATAGTTTTATAGCATTGTTTTCAGAATAGCAAACAATGGTCACAGATCAAAAAATAATAAGTGTAAGTCAAAAATTGAATAACGCATTTAAAAAAATAATAAGCATGAATAAAAACTTTAAACACATTTAAAATCATATTGCATAGGTCGCTATGGGGAACGCCTCGTCGTGACCCGTGTCTGAAGCATACATTAAAAAAACACCAACTCGTTGGCCGGCGACAGCCATGACGTCACTACCGGTGCGACTACAGTATAAATCGGCGCCGGGAGCTACACATCATTCTTTTCTTCATCTTCATTGACTGTTTTGTTTGAAGCGTGCATTTCTGTGGTAAGAGCGATCTCTATCTCATTATGGCAAGCACTAGCAAAGCATTTAAGGATGTGTGCATCCGTGTTGACGTTGTTTAACATCTGATGACACACACGATCTATGCGTTGTTTTGTTTGGGCAAAGAGCACGCACGCGATGTCTCTGAGGGGGCAATTGGCGTGCATTGCGAGTGTTTTTTCCACAAAAAAAAAAAGCTCTGCTCTCGTTTGTCTCTCTTTTCGAGGAAAGAGGGGCAGCCATCTGCTTCCCGCGGTTCAGGACCCTCCGCTGCTGAGGCACGGAGGAGAATGAGCTCGTGGGGATCTCAGGTGGACCTGGCCGATGAGTTTAGAGAGGGCCCATAGCGACCCCTAGAGGACGCAGTGTCTCGTTCCCTACTCAGGGAACCATGGTTACATAAGTAACCTGAGACGTCTTTCTTGGTTAAATTTCAGTTTTTTTGTGCTCAGACATTTTCTGAACATATTTTTATTTTTTGTATGCTTATGCTGTTTTTTCCTTCACTCTTGTTTCCACGTTCGGTGCTTGCTTTTCCAAATGTTGCGGTTAGAGTTTCATGTAAATCTTGGTGGGTTTAAGCGTCCTCATTGGTCCACTAGTTCTAGATTGACAGCTCCTCCTCTAGCCAATCAGGTGAAGAGGGGCGGTGACGTAACTCCAACGTGCCTCAATAACTGCCGATGCTCAGTGTTCTGTTCACTCATACAGGTGTAAATGGATAATTGTCAGCTGGGTAACATCTTTCTATACAGGACACTGTTGTATGTGTCTGTACACCTACCTAGCGATCCATTAACGTTAAATGAGTAAATCTGTAAATTAATTTTGAATGTAATGTTTTTGCATTGATAACGATAGTGCTACAGAGAAGACAGTTACAGAGGCCAGGTGGATTTGATATACACAATGATTTATTTGCATATTGTGTTTATTTACATAGCTACATACATAATTGCCTAACACTATCATATTAATCTTTTAAATATATAAAGCTTGAACATAACAACAATATGAAAGTAAAACAGCCAGTAGGTTGCGGAAAGTTGCTATCTTTAGAGTAAGACAGCAATTCCCAATTCCAGTCCTCGCACCATTGTTCCATTCAAAGGGCATTAAAGTGTGCGAGACGTGAATTTAAATTGTATTTATTTACAGAGGTATATTATGTCACACTCGTCTGTGTGTGAAGACGCTGCAGGCAGCGGCACAGCACAAATCTGTGAATGAATATTCTGAAGTGAACGGATTTCCCCTGCTCAGGGAGCGGAACACAGTTCATGCACAGATCTCACTTTTAACGAGCTGGTTATCTGAATCAGGTGTGTTAACTAAGAAAGACATTGGAATTGGGAACTGGGAACCGCTGGAGTAAAACATTAAATAATTCATTCAAATGGCTGATTCATTCAGTGAGGAATAAAGTGAATCATTCAATAAGAAAGGCTGCTGTGTTGCTTGTAGAGGACACTGTTCTGCTGTGGCTTTGTTTGGACTCTTTGTCAAAATAGAGCAAAATGATAAAATAGTTACACTTAATAGTTACTATTAATAGTAAACTCACTCAAAATATACTTGTTATATTGATTTAGTTCAATAAACATTTGCAATGGTCCTGATAATAGGAAAAACACTCTTCCTTGTGTTTTGCTTAACTGTATGTTGTTGGATTACAAATTTAAGAATCTGTTTAAAATATGCTGATACTATATTCTGACATAGCATCACATGAAAAACTAAGGTGAAGTACATTGTATTTAGCATTTAAGGTAAATTACATCAGACAAATTATTATCTTAAACAAAGTGTAGCAAGAGGTTCCTGTCTGTTCCGGTTTCTCTTATTGTTAGTCAAATTAACCAAATTACTGAGAAAGTCACCTTTTGTTTGTAATGGCTCTTGGTGCCTCTTTCTTTGTTATATTTCTCTGTTTTTTGTGTTCTCAGACATTTTCTGCACATATTTTTATTTTTTGTATGCTTATGTTGTTTTTTCCTTCGCTCTTGTTTCCACGTTCTGCACTTACTTTTCCAAATGTTGCGGTTAGAGTTTCATATAAATCAGGGCGGGTTTAAGCGTCATCATTAGTCCACTAGTTCTAGATTGTCAGCTCCTCCTCTAGCCAATCAGATGAAGAGGGGCGGTGACGTCACGCCAATGCGCCTCATTAACTGCCGATGCTTAGTGTTCTGTTCACTCACAGGTGAAAATAGATAACTGTCAGCTGGATTAACATCTTCACATACAGGACAACATTATATGTGTCTGTCTGTCACTGCTGTACCTACCTGGTGATCCGTTAATGTTAAATGAGTAAATCTGTAAATTAATTTTGAATGTAATGTTTTTGCATTGATAACGATAGTGCTACAGAGAAGACAGTTACAGAGGCCAGGGGGGTTTGATATACACAATGATTTATTTGCATATTGTGTTTATTTACATAGCTACATACATAATTGCCTAACACTATCATATTAATCTTTTAAATATATAAAGCTTGAACATAACAACAATATGAAAGTAAAACAGCCAGTAGGTTGCGGAAAGTTGCTATCTTTAGAGTAAGACAGCAATTCCCAATTCCAGTCCTCGCACCATTGTTCCATTCAAAGGGCATTAAAGTGTGCGAGACGTGAATTTAAATTGTATTTATTTACAGAGGTATATTATGTCACACTCGTCTGTGTGTGAAGACGCTGCAGGCAGCGGCACAGCACAAATCTGTGAATGAGGGTTCCGAAGTGAAGTAAACTTCAACGGATTTCCCCTGCTCAGGGAGTAGGAAGCAATGAACACTACAGGGATCATATCATTCGGAACACAGTTCATGCACAGATCTCACTTTTAACGAGCTGGTTATCTGAATCAGGTGTGTTAACTAAGAAAGACATTGGAATTGGGAACTGGGAACCGCTGGAGTAAAACATTAAATAATTCATTCAAATGGCTGATTCATTCAGTGAGGAATAAAGTGAATCATTCAATAAGAAAGGCTGCTGTGTTGCTTGTAGAGGACACTGTTCTGCTGTGGCTTTGTTTGGACTCTTTGTCAAAATAGAGCAAAATGATAAAATAGTTACACTTAATAGTTACTATTAATAGTAAACTCACTCAAAATATACTTGTTATATTGATTTAGTTCAATAAACATTTGCAATGGTCCTGATAATAGGAAAAACACTCTTCCTTGTGTTTTGCTTAACTGTATGTTGTTGGATTACAAATTTAAGAATCTGTTTAAAATATGCTGATACTATATTCTGACATAGCATCACATGAAAAACTAAGGTGAAGTACATTGTATTTAGCATTTAAGGTAAATTACATCAGACAAATTA
>NW_015506583.1:40437-41041 GCF_001515645.1 Sinocyclocheilus grahami
GCAGATACCACTTGATGGCTGTCCCGAGACCCATACGCACCGACCTCATCACCTGTGTATGAAGCCACCACCTCTGAAAGACAACTAGACCTCCCTACCAAGCCAACAGTCATGGAAGAAAAGATGAAATACACAACGCAGAGAATCACATACAGAAACTTCAGTCATCCATCAACATGATCAAGATTGCCATAGCAGTAATCATCATGGACATCGCACAAAGTATAGACTCCAGAAACAACATATTCTTAGAGCTGATGAATATGGAGATCAGGGCTGGAGAAATTCCGGTAACGGGCTGATTCCTGTATTGCATTTGCATCCTTTGTTTAGATTGTCGCCACCGCTACTGAATGAATCCCGCCCCCTTAAAATGTATATAAACTCTACTGTGCTGAGCTATAGTCAGACTTGGATGACTGCAGGGACGCACAGCGAGTCCTCAATAAAGAGTGACTTCCCAACAATTGACTCTCAAAGCCGTGATTCCAATTCATTTCCATTATATGACTGACAGACTGCAACGGTTTGAGTTAAAAATCTTTGTTTGTGTTCTACTGAAGAAACAAAGTCACCTACATCTTGGATGCCCTGGGGCTAAGCA
>NW_015506583.1:41202-51719 GCF_001515645.1 Sinocyclocheilus grahami
GATAAACATCAAATTTTCATTTTTGGGTGAACTATCCCTTTAATATTACGACTTATAGGCTATCTACACAAAATGCCCCCGAATGCATGAACGTGTCTGCGCGGCTCTGAATGAACTCCTTTTGTGGGCGCGTTCTTCATGCAACAATGTGCAGAATCACGGCAACTAAACTATAAAAATGTGTTTTATTATAATAGTGTTCTCATTATAATGTTATGTGTATGACAGTCCCAATCATAGTTATTAATATTCTGAATTGTTGTTTGTCCTGCTCGCGCTGCGTGCTGAAAAGATAATCACCGTAGTACTACAATGAAGCGATTGACTGCAGCGCAACTCAACCAAATGCATTTTATACGAGATAAATAATATATTCATGATATATATAAACCGGATGAAATGTTTTGAAATCACTTGTACCCTACCTGATTGAAAAAATCCAGTCTTTCACTCTGTCTGTGTCAGTTTGAGTCTTGTTAAAGTTTTAGATTCCTGCCGCCAAGATGCTCCTCTGTCGGTCACGGATTATGGAAAGTGAAACTTAAATCTATAGGGGTGGTTGGATTTATTCACACACGTTAAAATATTTATTTGAAGCTTCTTTCTTTTCAGATTCTTATTTACAGCATTATCATAATAGGCTGTATATTAACTTAATGGGAGAAAACCGGTAGTTCTACCAGAAAGACTCAGGAGGTGAACTCCAAAGTATTTATTTACAAAACCAATACAAAGAACAGAATTATTTTGGCGTAGGCCCCATCCGTAGCTTGAATCAGACATTGTAGAGTCCAGCTATTCCTGCCGAAGATGAAGGCAGGGCGGAGTCTACCCCCACATGGACGGGGCCAACCTGGTGGTGGTGGGGAGGATGGAGGGAAATGACAGTGCAGTATCTGCAAACACAATGAAGGGTGAGTAGAGGGCTTTTATATTCCTCGTGTTGAGTGCCGATTTGCTAGATCTAATTGTAATATGTGACGTGGCATTAAGTCTTCCTAGTAGAACTTGCACTGATGCTTCCATTTCTACCAGAAAGACTCAGGAGGTAAACATAGAACTCCAAAGTATTTATTTACAAAACCAATACAAAGAACAGAATTATTTTGGCGTAGGCCCCATCCGTAGCTTGAATCAGACATTGTAGATTCCAGCTATTCCTGCCGAAGACGAAGGCAGGGCGGAGCCTACCCCCAAAAGAAAGAAGAAAATGAAATACCCACCAGACAAAGTATTTCTTAAGATCCAAGAACATATGGACAAAAAAAAGAAAAGATAAAATTTAATTAGTCACAATGTACGACGAGCGTTAAAGAATGTATCAGATTATAGCTTAAAGTATTAGTTTATAGAGTAGAGGAGATGGGCCACAGAGGCCTCCGAGAGAGAGGCCACGATAGGCCAAATATTGATAGAGGCCACGATAGGCCAAATATTGATAGAGGCCACGATAGGCCAGATAGTGATAGAGGCCACGATAGGCCGGATAATGATAGAGGCCACGATAGGCCGGATAGTGATAGAGGCCACGATAGGCCAGATAGTGATAGAGGCCACGATAAGCCGCAGGGGGAAAGGCCCCGATAGGCCGTAGTGGGAAAAGGCCCCGATAGGCCTCAGTGGGAAAAGGCCCCGATAGGCCTTAGTGGGGAAAAGGTCCCGATAGGCCTCAGTGGGAATGGCTCCGATAGGCCGAAAAGAAAGGCCACAAAGGCTGCGGAGAAAAAGGCCTAGATAGGCCACAGATGGAGACGCCCAGATGGGCCATAGTGAGAAAGCCAAGAGGCTGTAGAATGAAATGCCTCAGTGGGCACAGATAGGAAGGCCATGTAAATAGGCCACAGTGGAAAACTCCACGTTCAACAGCAGTAGTGGCTGGTGTATTGAGGCGGTGACAGACTGCAGCTTCTAAAAGGTGACTAAATGGAACTGAACCGGCCGCAGAGAGAAAGGCCCCGATAGGCTATGAGAGAAAGGCTACGAACGGCCGTAGAGAGGATAGCCACTAAAAGCTGTGACAGAAGGCCGCAAGAGGCGGTGAAAGAGTAGATGTAATGAATAGGTATGACACCACCACCAGTATTTGCTTAATTTACCTTAAACATACAACATTACAGTTTAACAAAATGCATAAATATTTACAAACGAATGACTGTATGAGCTATCTTATGACGGCCACATTATGCCATTTAACACAAAGACAGCGTTGTTCATGTAATGAGAAAAGTCATTACAGGCCAATTTTGCGAAGGACAATGATAGGCAGAGTTACGTAAACAATAATAGTCACACTTACCTGATGGCTGCAATAGGCCAAATTGAGCAAAGGCCACAATAGGGTGAGTAATGTGAAACCTTGATAGGCCATGTGAAGTGAAGGCCCGACGGCTGCAATTACATTGATAGCCTGTGTATGTTTCTATAAACTATGTGATGTGAAAGCCCTGTGTGTAAATGACCACGATAGGCCATTGTATGTGAAAAGCCATGGTAGACTGGACATGAGGTGCATGTGAGAAGTAACCACCATCAGTAGTTTGCTAAGAGTATCATACTGTACCTTGAGTATTACATGAAATAGTTTAGAGTCTGATCTTGACGGAACTCAGATGCGGAGGACGATCATGTACATAGCAGCTTGATGGCAGATTATAGGAATTCTAAACCATCACATTGTGTTAGAGAGGCCATTGGTTTAGGTTAAATGATAGAGGTAGTATTAGGGTTCTAACAGCGACTTAAGAAAGAGCATATACACAGATACATGAACATTCGTTAGGCTAGACTAACGAATGTTAGAAAAATGATCTCTATGAAGAATTTCAGTCAGGTTTCAGGCCCCACCATAGCACAGTAACTGCACTTGTTAAAATTACAAATGACTTGCTTCTTGCGTCAGACCAAGGCTGTGTCTCATTGCTAAGAACTCAAATGGGAGAATGACCGTGTATACATCAGCTTGATAGATACTGGGTTCATAATAGCGCCAATCCAAAAGAGTGACCTGTGTAAAGATGAAGAGAGAGCCACGGTTCTCTGCATCTGCAGCCATGGAATCTAAATGATTGCATTGTAATGGAATGGCAAGGTTAGTAAAATGATCAAATGTAGTTAAGTTTTAAGCAGAAAGCATAAAACGCTTAAGCATAAATATCGGAACTGTAAAACAGAACTATTCTCTGGCTTAACTCCCATGAAAGCTTGATAGACTCAGCAGACAAGACTCCATTTAACCATAGGAACCCGATGAGTGAACCTTCAAAGAAACCAGATCGCATGAAATACAAGTTAAAGAAATATTAGGAATGTATGGAACTAGGACGAGATAGAAAATTAAATCTTGCTACATCCCCTTGCAGAAGGATAAGAACGCTTTTTGGGGAAGTTGTGGCCTAATGGTTAGATAGTCGGACTTGAGTGCGGGGTTCGAGCCCTGCACCGGCAGGGATTGTAGGTGGGGGGAGCGAACGCACAGCGCTCCCTCCCACCCCCAACACCACAACCGAGGTGCCCTTGAGCAAGGCACCGAACCCCCAACTGCTCCCCGGGTGCCGCAGCAAAAATGGCTGCCCACTGCTCCGGGCGCATGCCCACCGCTGTGTGCGCACTTCGGATTGGATAAATGCAGAGCACCAACTCCGAGCATGGGTCACCATACTTGGCCACGTCACGTCACTTTCGCATTTAACAGGGATGCCTTACTAGCCGATTAAACTTCAATAGCTATTGAACCCTGTAAAAATATAAGGAAGGCCCTTACACAAAGATTTTTGCACGACTTTAAAGCAGACGTCATGAATGAGCATACACTGGCCAGGACGTTAAAGTCACGGGGCACAACTTATTTTTAACAGAACTGTAATAATTATAATCTCTAAGTCCAAACATTGACGAGTTGAGGAGAAAATCCAGAGAGGAAGTCATGTCTATAGACAGGAAGTACGTAAAACACAGACTATAGAAAGGCCTTGACGAGTATGAGTTCCAAGATATAATACTTAAATGCTCATCAAATAGAAAAAGAGCGCCAGCTAGTTATTTATCGGAGCAAACTAATGCCACATAGTTAAGCTAGAGCTAATTACCTTAAATATAATATGTCCTGAGAATAGTAAAAGAATAACAGATTAAACGAAACTGAGGAAATTCTAAGTTAGTCCATATATTGTGCATTGGGAAAACTTTCATGTTTGAGCATAGCAAGAAAACTTGTCCGTTTACATTCTTGCTCTTATTCAGAGGATGCTTATGCAGAAATAGACAGCAAGGACCTCTTTGCAGAAATGGTCTACGCAACAGGAGAGACTTAAATCGTAATACCCCATTCCAGTACAAGGCATTCAGGAATTGTTGTAGATAGACACGAATGAAACAATGACTGAAGAAACAAAGACAAAAGCATATGATTAAAACTATATGTCTTTATGTCGGGGGAAGTCGTGGCCTAATGGTTAGAGAGTCGGACTTGTAACCCAAAGGTTGCGGGTTCGATTCTCGTACTGGCAGGGATTGTAGGTGGGGGGAGTTGAATGTACAGTGCTCAATCCCACCTTCAATACCACGACTGAGGTGCCCTTGAGCAAGGCACTGAACCCCTAACTGCTCCCCGGGTGCCGCAGCAAAAATGTCTCCACCCACTGCTCCGGGTGTGTGTTCACTGCTGTGTGTGTGCACTTTGGATGGGATAAATGCAGAGTACTAATTCCGAGTATGGGTCACGTCACTCACTCACTCACTTTATCAGTGTAAAGATTGTAAGCCTATAATAATGAGCCTCAAGATGCCTCATTATGAAGAGTTGTTCCAAACATTGAATGTATTGAATTAGAGCGACATCTTTTTAAATATTATAACTTTGGTTGGAAACAGGTTTGTAATACTTCTCATGTAAGTAAATGTATTGAAAATATTTTATGGTCTTGTTTCTATTAAATGCAGGTTAAGATATCATGCTTGCAAAGATTAATCGTGCAGCATTATGTGACTATGAATCGTGAACTCTGGACTCAGTACTGTAATCTATATTACAGAGGCAGGGTTATTTTTTCAGAATTACACTAAGCCATAATGCAACCTAGGCTCAAATTAGGTTAATTATGCAGGGCTAGTCTGCTAGATACACAAACAATCACGCGACAAGCGTATGGGATGATACCAGACTCCAAATGACAAATAGATGCACGCACAACCATCCATGCACTGCACAAATTCCACTCGTGCGTCCCATCAACCACAAACAAATGCCCTCCAACCTGAGTCTGCGGAACTCAGGACCAAATGACCGCGCAGCAACCCGCACAAACACAGACATGCCTGTGAACAAAAATGGAGTGCATAAAATGAAATAATACTTATAATGGTGAAGGCTAATGAAGTGATGAAGATGAAATGCCGAAGGAGACCAGCAGCCTTGTTTCCGACAGCTGGCCCAGATTTGTGCAGGTTCACGTGAGCATATGGCGAAATATTTTGTTGATTGAGACGCGAGCAGCGACCGATGCGACGGCTCGGAAATGACAGTGGACGTGAACTAAAAGCTCCGCCAATGTTTCACATCCTACACCGAGAAAACTCCAACACCTGTATGTACGGCAACACTACCAAACGACCGCAAACATTCACCACAACGCCAGAGCAATGTCAACGATCTAGTGTGCATCTTGAGAGGAATGTCAAACTCGCAACCTTTCACATGAGACAAACTTGACTATATGCGAGCGACCCAGGGGAAGTCGGGCAAGAAGTCAGTCACTTTGAGCTAGAAACGACAGCGGCAGTATTGTAATATGTGACGTGGCATTAAGTCTTCCAAGTAGAACTAGCGCTGATGCTTCCATTTCTATGTGAAATCAGACATTTGAGCACCCCCATATAGTCAGAATGGCATGATCATAACGCCTCACGAATATTCGACTGTGAGATTGGGAGTCGAATCAGGCTCCTCCTATCGAACCATCGAATCGTCGACTATTCGGGCTCACCCCTAGTAGGTTCATTTTAAATTATATCAGACAGATTATCAACCAAAAAATCCAGCAAAACACATTATATAAAGTAGTGTTGTCACAGTACCAACATTTCTGTATTTTGTACCAATACCAGTGAAAATCCACGGTTCTCTGTACCAATTTCGGTACCAAAGCAAAACACAAAAACATGCTAATTAAAAAATGTAACTATACTTTCATTTAATCCAAACTGTGTACATATTTAATTTTAAAGGGATTTTGAAATCTTTCTAGAGTTATTCAGCCAAGAATAACGTCTCTAGGTTACGTATGTAACCACGGTTCCCCGAGAGAACGAGAGGCTGCGTCGAGATTGCTTTAGGAACACCTCTGCGTGACTGCTTTCTGAAGCACGTGTCAAATCAGCCCAATGGAGTAGCAAGACGTCACGAGTGGGGTGACGTAAGCACCAGAAAGTATAAAAGCGCATCCGGCAGAGCACAAACCAGCTTCGATGAAGTAGCGCCTGGAGGGATGCAGGGAGTATGGCAAAGAGACGCAGCGTCTCGTAACCTAGAGACGTTCCCCTTCAGGAACTCGAGCTGCGTCAAGATCGCTTTGGGAACGAGAATACCCACTGTGCCATACTACCAAGTCCCTGCCTGTGTGTGTATCTTGCGAGCACATCACGAAGAGAGAACTTGGGAACCTGGGGTAGATGCCAGGTCTAGGTTGTAAAAGCGGACAAAAGTGTGCGGAGAGGACCAGCCCGCCGCAGCACAAATGTCCTGCAATGCCACACCCAAGTTGAAAGCCTTGGAGCCCGCCATACTCCTGGTCGAGTGCGCTCTCTGACCCCCATAGGTGACAGGAGGCCAGAGGACTCATAGGCTAGTGAGATGGCCTCGACCACCCACCTACTCATGGTCTGCTTGGTCACCGGAGATCCTTTCTTTGGCAGACCAAAACAAACAAATAGCTGATCTGCCTTACATCACGGGGCAGCTCATGTGTTGTCTGTGCGGACAAGCACATGATGCCCCCTTGGGTCTGGAAGGAAGTGTGTCAGAGGTTGAAACACAGCCAGCATTTCCAGGCAGGTGATGTGCCAAAAGAGATGATGGCCTTCCCACAGACCCTGGGCAGAGCGGCCAAGCCACCACTGCAAGGGTCTAATGTACAGCAGGCCAAAAGGTTGGACGCCGCTGCCATCAGGCCCAACAGCCTTTGAAACTGTTTGACAGTGAGTGACTGGCCTTCTCTTACTCTCGTGACTGTCATGAGGATTGACTCGATTCGAGCAGGAGACAGACGTGCCTGCATCGAGGTTGAGTCCCCCACCACGCCTAAATAAGTGGTTCTCTGTAGTGGAGAAAGAACACTCTTCTTGACGCAACCCCCCATCCTTCTTCGGAATGATGAAGTAACGGCTGTAGAACCCGGACGTTCTCTCGAGAGGCGGAACACATTCTATGGCCCTCTTCCTCAAGAGAATATCTACTTCTTGTTCCATTACCAGAGCCTGCTCGGGGCCCACTAGTGTGGGGATGACCCCGTTGAAACGAGGCGGACGAGAACCGAACTGGATTCTGCAACCTTTCTCTACAATCTGCAGGACCCATTTTGAGATATTTGGTAGAAGTTTCCACGTTACCAGAAAATCTACTAAGGGAACCAGCCTCTCGAGGCTGGCCTCTGGTGTTATTAGAGGAGCCAGTTCGGTGCCCTGAAGCGGATGACCGGCAGGGAACGACCGGCCTGACTGCTGTAGCACCCTCACTCGAGGGGGCAAGCTCTCCCATGCCGTACCGTCGCCGGGCGACAGCTGGGAATTTCGTTTGCTGGAGCTCACTGAGCCCTGAAGCACCGAGGGTGGCAGGGGTATCAGTGACTCTCCGTGAGGGCACTGAGGAGGATCGGGCACCGTATACTGAAGTGTTATCCTTTCCTCCCCAGGTGGGGCTGCCCTCAGGGGCCTGACGATGTTGGCGTCAGGACCGTTTAGTCGAGGTCCTCTTCAACAAAATAACGGTCCGCAGATCCGTCTTCGGTCTAGAAGACCCCGACTGAGAGCGCGAAAAGTGGGACGTCTAGGAGGAAGAATCTGTCCTTATCTTGCCGACGCTGATGGCTGCCTCCGTGGCGTGCTCCGCAGTTGTTTTTATGTTTTTGTTAGTTTGTCCTGTCTTTAGTTATATCCCTGCAATCAGTTTCACCAGAGACGAATTGCTGGACATTCGGAAGGTTTTATATATGCTTGTGCGGACAGACAACAAGAAATAGACAGACACATACACAGAGCTGGTTTGCGCTCTGCCGGATGCGCTTTTATACTTTCTGGTGCTTACGTCACCCCGCTCGTGACGTCTCACTACTCCATTGGGCTAATTTGACACGTGCTTCAGAACGCGGTCACGCAGAGGCGTTCCCAAAGCGATCTCTACTCAGCTCGAGTTCCTGAAGGGGAACAACTAAGTTAGCTAAAAAAAAAAGCCCAGAACTGCTTTTCTGACTGATATGACACAAACAATGTTAACCGTTTGTACATTCTCTAACACGCATATTTTAGATTCACAATTAATTTAAAAGCCTCTGGTGTGTAAAAATAGTAAATATCATAATGTCCTCCTTTTTTACCCTAATAAAAGTTATAGGAGCATTAAATAGTTAATAAAGAAACTTCATTCTTATGCTCATTATATTAGCGATAGCCGCGCTTATGCTAACGATTAACTACTCTAATAATAGCGTTCATTTCAATCCGACATTCAAATTAAAATACTGAATAATATTAATAACAGAAGCAGTGTTTCCCACAGACTTGCACTCTATTTGTGGCAGTATATATATGCAAATTCATTCTCTGGCAGCAGGACGCGCTGTTGGAGTGGGAGAGATAGAGGTTTCCCCAGTAACGGCTGTAATCAAATAAGCGCTGCACTCACAATCGCTGCTCAGGCATTACAGGCTAGATTAAATTAAAATGACATCCATAATTTTCTGAAGACAGTCGGTTTCCTTCAGAAATACAGTGATATAAAAACACCCGCACCAGGTTTCGACTGTGACACAGTGCTCATGTTTATTCAACGAAGTTAAAGCCTTTTGGAAAATCTATTTGTGGCGGTCAGATTTGATATTGTGGCGGGCCACCACAAATAAATCAATGTATGGGAGACAATGAAACTTACCTGCTTGAACTCTTTCATTTGATCCGGGTGTCGGTCTTTAAAGTGTTTTATTAGTTTGGAGTGTTTCCTCCTTTTGATGTCGCCACGTCTTTTATTTAGAGAGCGCATCTGCACAGCTTTCGGATAGCGCATCAAGAACCGGGTTGACCGGGTACTCTGTACCACCGGTACTTTAAAAAACCTGGTACCGTAACGTTTTTATTTTTTTAGTACCGAATTGGTACTGAAGTACCGGGTCTTTTGACAACACTAATATAAAGGTTAGAAATTTATTTGCATTTCAGTGAGTGAAATGCGTATTTGATCTCCTACCAACCAGCAAGAATTCTGGCTCCCACAGTTTGGTTATTTTCCCATGTGGAACACAGATTAGTCCTGCCACTTTGTCAGCTCATTAGATGTATAAGACACCTGTCCACATAATCTGTATCTTCCATTCCAGCCTCTCCCACCACCATGGGCAAGACCAAAGAGCTGTCAAAGGATGTCAGAGACAATATTGTAGATCTGCACAAGGCTGGAATGGGATACAAGACCATCAGCAAGAAGCTTGGTGAGAAGGACACAACTGTTTGTGCGATTATTCGGAAATGGAAGAAATACAAAACAACCATCAATTGGACCTGGTCTGGAGCTCTGTGCAAGATCTTGCCTCATGGGGTAAGGATGATCATGAGAAAGGTGAGGGATCAGCCCCGAACTACACGGGAGGAGCTTGTTAATGTTCTTAAGGCAGTTGGGACCACAGTCACCAAGCAAAACATTGGTAACAAACTACGCCGCAATGGACTGAAATCCTGCAGCGCCTGCAAGGTCACCCTGCTCAAGAAGGCACATGTACAGGCCCGTTTAAAGTTTGCCTAAGAACATCTAAATGATTCAAAGAAGGCTTGGGAGAAAGTGCTCTGGTCAGATGAGACCAAAATTGAGCTCTTTGGCAATGACTTGAATCGCCGTGTTTGGAGGGAGAGAAATGCTGACTATGATCCAAAGAACACCATCCCTGCAGTCAAGCACGGAGGTGGAAACATTATGCTATGGGGCTGTTTTTCTGCTAAGGGCACAGGATGACTTCACTGCATTGAGGGGTAAATGGACGGGGCCATGTACTGTAAAAATCTTGGACAAGAACCTTCCCTCAGCCAGAACACTGAAGATGGGTCATGGATGGGTCTTCCAGCATGACAAAGACCTTGAAACATACCGCCAAGGCAACAAAGGAGTGGCTCAAAAAGAAGCACATTAAGGTCATGGAGGGGCCTAGCCAGTCTCCAGACCTCAATCCTATAGAAAATATGTGGAGGCAACTGAAACTTCGAGTTGCCAAACAACAGCCAAGAAACCTTAAGGATTTAGAGAGGATCTGTAAAGAGGAGTG
>NW_015506583.1:54462-62014 GCF_001515645.1 Sinocyclocheilus grahami
ATCTGTAAAGAGGAGTGGATCAAAATCCGTCCTGAGATGTGTGCAAACCTGGTGACCAACTACAAAAAATGTCTTACCTCTGTGCTTGCCAACAAGGGTTTATGCACCAAGTACTAGCCTAAGTCATGTTTTGCTTGAGGATCAAAGACTTATTTCACTCAGTGAAATGCAAATCAATTTCTAACCTTTATATAATGTGTTTTTTTCTGGATTTTTTTGGTTGATATTCTGTCTCTGTACGTTAAACTAAACCTACCATAAAAATTACAGACCCTTCATTTCTTTGTAAGTGGGCAAACTTACAAAATCAGCAGGGGATCAAATAAATATTTTCCCACTGTAATTGAACCGGCCTTTCTGATAATTTTATTAATCCTATTTTTATCGTCCACAGTGATACTACCTCAGGCCCGGTGCCAGGACACATGACTTGGGGGGGCTTTTATATTTCTTAGGGGGGTCGAATCAGGGAGGGGGGGGATTGGGGTTAATATTTTCAAGTGAACAAGCGAAATACATTATTTAGGTAGCACTTTACAATAATTAACTAACATTAACTAATCAAACCTTATTGTAAAGTGTTACAATTATTTGTTATTAAATCATATCTGTTCACAAAAACACTTTTAAATTAAACAGAAAAGCAAGCATGTGTGCATGATTTGGCATGGCAGCCAATACAAATAATAATCATTTCCTAACCTAAATCATGCATTTGGACCAGGCTCGGTTGTAGAATCACATATGTGCTTCTAAAATTATCATCTTTTTCTATATAGTGTAGTAGTTAGCTTTCTCTGTGTCGCTTGCTAAGCATGAAAAACACAAGTTTTATTTAAATTCTGAATATATTATCGTATGCAGCATGAAAAGAGTGCTCCCTTTTAATTTATTAAAATCTGTCACTCATTCATCACTATCTCACAAAGTAAAAAAAAAAAAAACAATGACCGTGACTACACTATTAAACTTTTTTAATGTCTTTGTTAGAAAAAAGTTACGACCATGATGTAGTGAACTCAGAACTGGGAAAAAAAATGGTGACTGGAGCGGTGAGTGCGTGGATTCCAACCTAAACACCTCTGATTGGCCATTGTGCTTTAGAAATCAACAAACATGTCTGTGATTGGCTACATTGCTCACCTTTGCGAAAATGCATTGTAAAATCATTTGACGCTTTCCAAAGCAGAAGGGCAGATACACTGGATTGTTTGCCAAATCTATTTCGTTATGCTATTATTACAAAGAAAACAGATCCTAGACCAGGGGTAATGGGCAGCTTTTCCATCTAAAAGCAATCAGAAACAACAGCAGGCAGTTGTATGAGTAAGACTACATGCTAAACTCCGACCGTCCCCCTCGGTCTGAAGGGGGGGCACAGGGATGTCCCACCCCCCGGCGCCGGGCCTGTACTACCTCCCCAGCATAACACTGCATAAAACAGAACACTGGCCAGAATTCCATGATAGAAGACATAAAGAAGCTACTAATACCAATGAAACTTAACTTCCTCAGAAAGAATAATCTCTGTTGTGCCTTCTTAAAGACAACCTTACGGTTCTTTTTCCATTTTAATTTACTGTCCAAATGAATGCCAAGATATTTATAAGACTGATATATTTCTATCTTCTGACCATGGATTGTCACTGGTAGTACTGCTTATGTCTTTAAAATCAATGTGATCAAAATTGGTAGTGCTCCTTGTGTCTTCTAAAATCAGTGATCAACTCCTTAGTCTTCTCCACATTCAATAAAAAAAAAAACTTCATCACACCATGTAACAAAAAGCTCAACCTCTCTTCTATAGTCCAAATCATTATTTTGTTTGATTAGACCCACATGGGCAGTGTCATCAGAAAACTTTTGTAGACAGCAAGATGTCAGAGCATGTGTAACGGAGTGTAAAACAATGCATTTAGTGTGCGGAATAAGGACCGCCCACAGCAGAGCTAACGAGACATTTTATTGTGGATTTATTCTGTGGTGCACTTGTTGGGGACTTGTTAATATGGGTTTGGCGTCGAATGTGTTGTTTTACAGGTGTACTAATTTGTACTAATTTATTGAGATGCACCTGTATGTTGAGTTATTTAGACTTTGTCACAATCGTAATTAATTTGTGTTATATTGTGTTTTATATAGAACTGATTTATTCTCCAGGCAATTAAATCCTTATTTCCACGTATTGTATTCTCCATTGTGCAATATGCAGCTCCACTCAGTAAAGAGGCCGCCCAGGCAAGACCGTCACACATGCCTTTAATCAGAAATATACTGTGCAAACAAAAAAGGTGATAATACTGTGCCTTGCGGAGCTCCTGTTTTGGTTACTATTAAATCAGACATTTTATCACCCAGTCTAACAAACTGGGGTCGACTTAAAAGATAATCCAAAATTCACCTAATGGTTGTACTGTGTAAATTAAAATCCATCAATATATCAACCAAAACATGTGGTTGAATTGTATTAAAAGCGCTAGAAAAAAAAACATAATCCTGACAGAACTAGCAGTTATTTCCAAATGACTTTAAATATTGTGCAACATAAAAAGTATGGCATCATCTACTCCCACACCCTTTCTATATGCAAACTGTAAAGGGTCTTGAAAAGCTAACACTTGTGTATTCAAATGACTGAGAATAATCCTTTCAAAATATTGCATTATATGTGATGTCAAAGCTATGGGTCTCAAAAATAGTTTAACCAACCATGTTTTGGAATAGGAACAAGACATGATGTCTTCTACATTACAGGTATTTTTGATAAAGAGAAGGACAAAGATCATTCTTTAATGTACTATAATGAATCACTTGAGAGGATCACTTCCACACTCCCTGGAACTGGCAACAATTACACTACATCCTAAACCAGGGATAGGCTGTTAAGGCTCCTTAATGCTGACTGTAGCTGTGTTTCCATTATCCTTCAAATTGCACAAATTGAAATTGTGAATTGAAAATATGCCCAATGGAAACACATTAGTTTCACAAAAACTCCCATATATCGCAAAAAAGTTTTTACGCTTGCATGAGGTGGTTTTTCAGACATTTTGAAAAAGGTGTATTTCGCAAAACTGAAATGGAAACATGGAAGGTTAAGGTTAAGAAACTTTATTAATCCACGTAAGGGGAAACTCATTTGCCACTATTGTAACATTACAAACAACACAATAAATAGTTAAACAGTACTGTAGACACAACATCACAATCCATCAACAACTCATTACCACCGTTGTAAATTGCAGGCAACACAATAAATAATAAATGGGGACAGTGCCATCTGTTGGGGCGTGATGGCATTTAGTGTGCGGAATAAGGACTGCCCACAGCAGAGCTAACGAGACATGCTGTGGGTGAGTTGCATGTTTTAAGCAGTCGGAGAAATATCAGCTAAAAGTGATTGAAATACACAGATAATCCGTTTTATTGGGGATTTATCATGTGGTGAACTTGTTGGGGAACTGTTAATATGTGTTTGGCATCGAATGTGTTGTTTTATGTTGAGTTATTTTGACTTTGTCACAATCGTAATTAATTTGTAATTAATTAAGAGGCCGCCCAGGCAAGACCGTCACACATGCCTTTAATCAGAAGTATACAGTGCAAATAAAAAGGTGATAATACTGTGCCTTGCGGAGCTCCTGTTTTGGTTACTATCACATCAGACATTTTATCACCCAGTCTAAAAAACTGGGGTCGACTTAGTACAACCATCAGGTGAATTTTGGATTATCTTCTGTGTAAAATAAAATCCATCAATATATCAGCCAAAACTGAATTTAATTGAATTGTATTAAAAGCACTAGAAGAAAAAAAACATAATCCTGACAGAATGAGCAGTTATTTCCAAATGACTTTAAAGGGTCATATGATGCGATTTCAATTGTTCCTTTCTCTTTTGAGTGTTACAAGCTCTTGGTGCATAAAGACGATCTGTAAAGTTGCAAAGACTAAAGTCTCAAATCCAAAGAGATATTCTTTATAAAAGTTAAGAGTCAGCCACGCCTACCTAAAACGGCTCGTTCTAACGCACCCACACCCCCACTGGCCTTCCAAAAATGGACACGACTAGAAATCAGTGGTTAAGTTGTATTTACAACACTGTTCCAGAACACTTCAACCCAAATATCCAGATGTGTCCAGTGCATTTTATGGAGGACCATTTCCTGATCCTGGTAGAGTAGACTACAATGCCGGCTGTTCTGACTCAAAGACTGTAAGTACATTTTTTATATTTAAAGCGAGTTTTTTGGGCAGTGTAGAGTAGGGCTTGTTGTTTGTCATTTCTCCGATCACAAATGCAGACATGGTTTTATGTTTACGCGGCGCGATGCAACGCAATGCGTAAAAAGACAGTATAAGTCATTATAATCCATAATTATGTCCCCACTGGATGCAACAAATGCCTCGTTTATAATGGGTTTTCATGTTTTTGAATCCCCGCTCCGGTCTGACAGGGCATCATCACAGTATGGTAGGGGCATAACATTTCCATCACAAGCTTGAGGTATTCGGCCAATCATAACGCACTGGATAGCTGGCCAATCACAGCACACCTCGCTTTTCAGACCGATGAGCTTTGTAAAAATCGACGTGTTTCAGAAAGGCGGGGCATAGAGGAGAAACAATAATGTACAGTATGTGGAAAATAATGTTTTTTTAACCTTAAGCCGCACAAACACATTTCATTACACCAAATACACAAAATAATTAGCAATTTAGCAACATCATAGTGTGGTGGCTGCGATATACGTAAACCTACCAACATCCATCACCATGACTTATTGTGAGAGTGAAAATTATGTTTTAATCGCACATCAGTTAATGGAAACAGCATAATTTCTAAAAAATTGAATCGATATTTTTGCAAAAGTTTTGTGCAAATCTGTAATGGAATCCAGGCTTATAAAGTTTTGACCAAATTGCAAACTGTTATACCCAAAGTAATACATCCAGATCAGACAGGATTAGTTAAGAATAGACAAGGCTCTGATGATGGTAGAAGGCTATTACATATAATTAACATTACTCAAAAGCAGAAATTATTAATGTTTTTTCTGTCTATGGATGCTGAAAAGACTTTTGACAAAATTGAGCCTACTTTACTCTTTGCAAACCTAGAAGCCATGAGCTTTGGGTCTAAGTACATTGGATATTTAAAAACTACATTGGTTTACAGGATCCATCGAAGAAGGTCTGCCAGTCACACAATGGGACTTCTGTTGTACCATCCTCCCTTCCAACAACCCGGGCGATGTTAACAGTGGAGCTGTCATGTACAACTTTCTCCAGCACACTCTGTGAAGGCACCACATGATGTTTGAATGCTCTCTTGAGAAGCCCAAAACACCAGTCAGGCGCAAATTTGGTGTGCCTGGCAATAAGGAAGTTCAAGGTTATGCTCCTGTGCAAACCCATTGCGACTTTTCAGGCACAATACCAAAGGACTGTTGGGTATCAGAGCGAATCAGACAATTTAAGATTTTATCAGATTGGTGTTGAACAACCCAAAGAGCGGAATTCCACAGAGAGACCCAAGGCAACAAGATGTTCGTAAATCAGATCCTGGTGCCACGAGTCTGAAGTGAGCCTAACAAACTAGCAGCTTCAAACAGCTTTCAACATTAAACAAAAGAACACTTATTGACAATTCCAACTCAGAAAGGAGATTGTCAAATTTGGGGCAAATAACCAAGATTAATGATTGAAGAGACAACATCATGACCATCACATGAGGGAAATCATTATTGGAGACTTTGTTTGGTGGTTTCCCCCACCCAGGACAAGAACCAGACTGAGATTCCTTAGGAGACCTTTTAACCTCTCTGGTCTTCCCAGAACATGTCCTTACGTCCACAGAATGGCACAGAAACTGCCTTTCCATGTATATATGCACCTAAATGACGCTTAAAGGACAACTAATCATTTCTATGCATACCTCTATATCATGTATGTAACCCACACATTTGACTATCATGTTCTAATCACTTATTGTGTGTGTATTTTGAATAACTATTGAATAGTTTATAGGATTATATTCATGTTGGGTATGTATGAGTTAGAAAATTCATGCTTTAAACGTTTCTATCAATCAGTACTTTGTAAAATATATTATATTCTGATTATAGAAATCATGTCCAAATTATACGCTGCAAGAGCGGGAAAATTCAGACCATGTGACTGATAAGATGACATGTTGATTTATGTATTGGGAGGAGAAACATACAACACCCCGAGCTAAGACATTGTCTAATTGGTCAAGACAACATTTGGGATGTGTCCAGAAGCCCAGTTTAAATACTCAGGACACCATCAAATTATGCTTTTAGTCATAGCTTTTAGCTATGCTTTTAGTCATCGCTTTTAGCCATGCTTTTAGTCACAGCTTTTAGCTATGCTTTTAGTCATCGCTTTTAGCCATGCTTTTTGCCCGTGAATTCGTCGAGCATCATTCCCGCGTGCTTCAGCCTGCACGCCCGCTGCTACTTAGCCACGATGAGAAGAAAACCATCTAGTCTCGTTACTTCTATTCTTCTTTTTTAATTTCTTTTCTTTTCTGTTGAGAGTTTCGTGTTCTGAGTTGTTTTGTCTCTGAGTTCACCTCGAGTCTATGACAGCCTCAAAACGTCAACCAGCCCACAACTCCACATCTTCAGCCAATGCCCAACCACTGGCTTCCCAAGACATCACTTCAACGACTACTGAACTTCCAACCAATCAGCAACCTCGGGAAACCCCCTTTTCTGCAAGGACAACAACAAAGGGAATCCCCCTACACAGGGAACGCAAGTACCTCCAGATTATAGATGAACTGGTGCATTTAATATAAATTTTAACCTAATTGAGGAACTCAATTCGAGGGTTAATTAAGTGATTGATGGTTGTTCAGGTCTATGCAATTGCACATATTGCTGTAAACTTGGTATTTCACATTTTCATTCTCTTAAACTCATTCTTTCCTCACTTTCTCTCTTCCTGCAACTTGTGTGAATGTGTGAGTGTGTGTGTTTAGGTGTTAGACTAGTTTATATGTCTTAGATTTATCCAATAAAGTCTTATTTATATTGAAGAGAGAAGTATCTTGTGTTTTGTGCTAACAAGTTAATGTCTTAAACTGACGATCTTGTTACTGTGCTAATAAATAGTGTTTTCACTATACTTTGAATATTAATATCCATTGCAGAACTGATGTTATACGGCTCGTTCAATGAATCGCTGGCCGACTCAGTGATAAAACATTTTCTTTGAGCTAAATTGACCTGTTTCCCTTACATAAACTAGGAATTTGTTGCATCCAGTGGGCACATAATTACTGATTATAATGTTTTTGTCTTGTTACGCCCCTTATCATTCTGTGATGCCGTGTGTCCCAGCGCGACATTTCCGTCACGCTTAAGGAATTCGGCCAGTTCCAACGCACTGGATAGCTGGCCAATCGGCGTACACCTTGCTTTTCAGACCAATGAGCTTTGTAAAAATCTACGCATTTCAGAAAGGCGGGGCATAGAGGAGCAACAATAATGTACAGTATGTGGAAAATAATGTGTTTTTT
>NW_015506583.1:71573-74550 GCF_001515645.1 Sinocyclocheilus grahami
AAATATATTATATTCTGGTTATAGAAATCATGTCCAAATTATACTGTGCAAGAGCGGGAAAATTCGGATCATGTGACTGAAAAGATAACATGATGATTTATGTATTGGGAGGAGAAACATAGCAACACCCCGAGCAAAGACATTGTCTAATTGGTCAAGACAACATTTGGGATGTGTCCAGAAGCCCAGTTTAAATACTCAGGACACCATCAAATTATGCTTTTAGTCATAGCTTTTAGCTATGCTTTTAGTCATCGCTTTTAGCCATGCTTTTTGCCCGTGAATTCGTCGAGCATCATTCCCGCGTGCTTCAGCCTGCACGCCCGCTGCTACTTAGCCACGATGAGAAGAAAACCATCTAGTCTCGTTACTTCTATTCTTCTTTTTTAATTTCTTTTCTTTTCTGTTGAGAGTTTCGTGTTCTGAGTTGTTTTGTCTCTGAGTTCACCTCGAGTCTATGACAGCCTCAAAACGTCAACCAGCCCACAACTCCACATCTTCAGCCAATGCCCAACCACTGGCTTCCCAAGACATCACTTCAACGACTACTGAACTTCCAACCAATCAGCAACCTCGGGAAACCCCCTTTTCTGCAAGGACAACAACAAAGGGAATCCCCCTACACAGGGAACGCAAGTACCTCCAGATTATAGATGAACTGGTGCATTTAATATAAATTTTAACCTAATTGAGGAACTCAATTCGAGGGTTAATTAAGTGATTGATGGTTGTTCAGGTCTATGCAATTGCACATATTGCTGTAAACTTGGTATTTCACATTTTCATTCTCTTAAACTCATTCTTTCCTCACTTTCTCTCTTCCTGCAACTTGTGTGAATGTGTGAGTGTGTGTGTTTAGGTGTTAGACTAGTTTATATGTCTTAGATTTATCCAATAAAGTCTTATTTATATTGAAGAGAGAAGTATCTTGTGTTTTGTGCTAACAAGTTAATGTCTTAAACTGACGATCTTGTTACTGTGCTAATAAATAGTGTTTTCACTATACTTTGAATATTAATATCCATTGCAGAACTGATGTTATACGGCTCGTTCAATGAATCGCTGGTTGACTCAGTGATCAGCCGTAAAACAGTGATTCTGTCCAAATTCCCTATAAAATCATAGATGATTCCCTTTGAGCTAAATTGACCTGTTTCCCTTACAGGACAAAAAGTGTTTTTTTGTCAATAGATGCTTTTCTTGTTGTGCAATACGGTCTCTTTTCTGGGCATCTGTCAAGTTCGCACTACGGAAGATAAGACTATTATTCTCCTGGCAATCCCGTCAAAGTATGTCATCGGCTAGGCTGTGATAATAAAAGGGCAGACTTTCTTTCTGTGTCCTGAATGCAACAAATACAAGAATCAGATAAAGTAAAGCAACTCAATAGACCGTGGTAAAACAATTTTTCTAAAGTATTCCAAAAGCTTGAAATGTTTGTGCTCTCTCTCTATAATACCAATTTCAATAATAATTATTTAACTGTATTTTCAAGGCCTTGCCGTAGCAGTTACAGACCAAAACCTTTGTGTGAGATGAAGGCAAAAACTGTATTTGTCATCCCTTTTGAAGCCAGGAACCCTCCCAGGAAGGACCAATGCATTTTCTGATGCATAATTTGTCAGGAACCTTTCACCTTTTATCTTCAAATTCTAGTGATCATGTATTGTTTTTTTCTTCCACCAGATTTTTTTTCCTTTGGCTCAAATCCATTCTCTTTATAACGTGAAAGCAGAACTGTGAGGCAATTTTGGCTTAGCCTGGAATATATATATATATATATATACAGTATCTCACAGAAGTGAGCACACCCCTCACATTTTGGTAAATATTTTATTATATCTTTTCATGTGACAAGACTGAAGAAATGACACTTTGCTACAATGTAAAGTAGTGAGTGTACAGCTTGTATAACTGTGTAAATTTGCTGTCCCCTCAAAATAACTCAACACACAGCCTTTAATCTCTAAACCGCTGGCCACAAAAGTGAGTACACCCCTAAGTGAAAATGTCCAAATTGGGCCCAAAGTGTCAATATTTTGTGTGGCCACCATTATTTTCCAGCACTGCCTTAAAGGGGTCATATGATGCTATTTTAAAGATCATTATTTTGTGTATTTGGTGTAACAGAATATGTTGACATGCTTTAATGTTCAAAAAACACATTATTTTTCAAATACTGTACATTATTGTAGGTCCTCTATGCCCCGCCTCTCTCAAACGCATTGTTTCCAACAAAGCCCCCTCCTTTGACAAGCGCAGTCTGCTCTGATTGGCCAGCTGACCCAGTGCATTGTGATTGGCCGAACACCACAAGCACGCGTCGGAAATGTAAAGCCCCTTACAATAATCACGAGCATCAGCTTTCAAAGTAAATATCAAAACAGTTAATCTGAAAATCTAGATTTTTACCATCAGTTCAAGCCCGAAAGGGCAACAGAGTCACGTGACAGACACAGTGATGAAGCTGGTATATGTTTGCAGTACACAAGCCACGGTTAAGACAGCTGACGTGCTATGATTTCTGACAGACAGTTCACTCTCCTGTGATGTGACCCAGTTCCCCTCACACACACACATGCGACGCGTTACTCTGCGCTGCTCAAAACTCCGCATTTGAACAGTCAATAGCAAATACCAGATTGTCATAGCAAAGTCAGAATTACCTCCTCTCCTAGGTTCACGAAACGGTCGTCCATAAAATGCATTGCTGTTCTGTTGTAAGTAATCTTAAAGATTCCTAAATGCATCTACTTTCGGAAGGCCAAATAAAGTGCTTTTGCTCTCACACTGAAACACACAGCGTCTCCCTGACATGCTGCTTCAACACTAACTGCGGTTACTGAAACCACACCTTCTTTCTTTGCGTGAACATTTGGGCGGCATTATGCAAATATTTCCACATAGGGAGGTAGATATGTGGGGGCGTGTTAGAACGAGCCGTTTTAGGGGGGCGTGGCAGAGTCTTAACTTTGAT
>NW_015506583.1:74979-75413 GCF_001515645.1 Sinocyclocheilus grahami
TATGCCCCGCCTCTCTCAAACACGTCGTTTTCAACAAAGCCCCCTCCTTTGACAAGCGCAGTCTGCTCTGATTGGCCAGCTGACCCAGTGCATTGTGATTGGCCGAACACCACAAGCACGCGTCGGAAATGTAAAGCCCCTTACAATAATCACGAGCATCAGCTTTCAAAGTAAATATCAAAACAGTTAATCTGAAAATCTAGATTTTTACCATCAGTTCAAGCCCGAAAGGGCAACAGAGACACAGTGATGATGCAGTACACACGTGCTATGATTTCTGACAGGCAGTTCACTCTCCTGTGATGTGACCCTGTTCCCCTCACACACACACACACACACACACGACACGTTACTCTGCGCTGCGCAAAACTCCGCATTTGAACAGTCAATAGCAAATACTTAAACTAATAACAAAACATACTTAAAGTCGCTGA
>NW_015506583.1:75536-80124 GCF_001515645.1 Sinocyclocheilus grahami
GTGCTATGATTTCTGACAGACAGTTCACTCTCCTGTGATGTGACCCTGTTCCCCTCACACACACACACACACACACACGACACGTTACTCTGCGCTGCGCAAAACTCCGCATTTGAACAGTCAATAGCAAATACTTAAACTAATAACAAAACATACTTACAGTTGCTGATTCAGAAGCGCCAGATTGTCATAGCAAAGTCGGAATTATCCCTTTTTTTTTTTTAGAAATAGCCTTTGTGCATAGCCAGCCTTGTACTCTTCTAGGTTCAAAAAACTGTCGTCCATAAAATGCATTGCACAGATTCGAACATCTGGTGTAAAGGACCTCAAAGTATGACGATTACATGCATTTATATGCTTTTATTTTGACACTTCCTGTTTAGCCGAAACTGGCTTTTATTTTGAAAGAACGGTAAGCACGGGGGGGAGATCTAACAAAAAAGAAAACGATCGCTAGTGATAAAGAGAAGGTGAAACGGCTACAAAGGTTAAAGAGATAAGGAATATAGCCTCAGTCGAAAGTGGCAACAAGGTATTCTGTGTCTTACAGTGTAGAGGATGTGTTTTGTTAGGCTTTGGTACATACTGATAAAAATGTTAATGAAAATGGCTAATGTTTGAGTTAGGGTGACACGTTGTTTTATTTATTCTGTGTTCAGCTCTTACGTTGATTTATGACCTGCAAGGAAACTCATTAAAAAGTCACTAAACCATCAGTTCTGGCTAACTTCTTTCAACTGGACGCTACATCTGGATTGTGCTGTTCTGTTGTAAATAAATCTTAACCAATGATTCCTAATTGCATCTACTTCCGGAAGGCCAAATAAAGTGCTTTTGCTTTCGCACTGAAACACAGCGTCTCCCTGACATGGCTGCATCAACACGACTGCTGTTCCTGAAACCACGCCTTCTTTCTTTGCGTGAACATTTGGGCGGCATTATGCTAATATTTCCACATACTGACGTAGATATGTGGGGGCGTGTTAGAATGAGCCGTTTTAGGTAGGCGTGGCTGACTCTTAACGTTTATAAAGAATATCTCTTTGGATTTGAGATTTTAGTCTTTGCAACTTTACAGATTTTCTTTATGCACCAAGAGCTTGTAACATTCCAAAGAGAAAGGAAAAATTTAAATCGCATCATATGACCCCTTTAACCCTCTTGGGCATGGAGGTCACCAGAGCTTCACAGGTTGCTACTGGAGTCCTCTTCCACTCCTCCATGACGACATCACTGAGCTGGTGGATGTTAGAGACCTTGCGCTCCTCCACCTTCCATTTGAGGATGCCTCACAGATGCTCAATAGGGTTTAGGTCTGGAGACATGCTTGGCCAGTCCATCACCTTTACCCTCAGCTTCTTTAGCAAGGCAGTGGTCGTCTTGGAGCTGTGTTTGGGGTCGTTATCATGTTGGAATACTGCCCTGCGGCCCAGTCTCCGAGGCTCTGCTTCAGTATGTCACAGTACATGTTGGCATTCATGGTTCCCTTAATGAACTGTAGCGCCCCAGTGCCGGCAGCACTCATGCAGCCCCAGACCATGACACTCCCACCACCATGCTTGACTGTAGGCAAGACACACTTGTTTTTGTACTCCTCACCTGGTTGCCGCCACACACGCTTGACACCATCTGAGCCAAACAAGTTTATCTTGGTCTCATCAGACCACAGGACATGGTTCCAGTAATCCATGTCCTTAGTCTGCTTGTCTTCAGCAAACTGTTTGCAGGCTTTCATGTGCATCATCTTTAGAAGAGGCTTCCTTCTGGGGTGACAGCCATGCAGACCAATTTGATGTGTGCGGCAATGCTCTGAGCACTGACAGGCTGACCCCCCACCTTCAACCTCTGCAGCAATGCTGGCAGCACTCATACGTCTATTTCCCAAACACAACCTCTGGATATGACGCTGAGCACGTGCACTCAACTTCTTTGGTTGACCATGGCAAGGCCTATTCTGAGTGGAACCTGTCCTGTTAAACCGCTCTATGGTCTTGGCCACCATGCTGCAGTTTCAGGGTCTTGGCAATCTTCTTATAGCCTACGCCATCTTTATGTAGAGCAACAATTCTTTTTTTCAGATCCTCAGAGAGTTCTTTGCCATTAGGGTGCCATGTTGAACTTCCAGTGACCAGTATGAGAGAGTGAGAGCGATAACACCAAATTTAACACGCCGGCTCCCCATTCACACCCAAGACCTTGTAACACTAACGAGTCACATGACACCGGAGAGAGAAAATGGCTAATTGGGCCCAATTTGGACATTTTCACTTAGGGGTGTACTCACTTTTGTGGCCAGCAGTTTAGACATTAATGGCTGTGTGTTGAGTTATTTTGAGGGGACAGCAAATTGACCCTGTTATACAAGCTGTACACTCACTACTTTACATTGTAGCAAAGTGTCATTTCTTCAGTCTTGTCACATGAAAAGATATAATAAAATATTTACAAAAATGTGAGTGGTGCACTCACTTTTGTGAGATACTGCATATATATATATATATATATATATAAATAAAAACAATCACATTCAGATCAACACAACTCATTTTCAATAACTTCTGTACACAGAATGTCTTTGTACATCTCAGGAAAGCAAATCTTAAGTGTCTATAAAATATGACACTATCCTATTGCTTCAAAGGCACTGTAAAAACTGTGTGTGTGTCAGTGTGTGCATGTGTCACAGGCCACTATGAGCAAGACAGGCCTGTATAGGAGTGTAGTACAGGTGTGAGTGCGAGTTCCCCACCACTGAATTAATGTATGTGTGTGTATGTCTGAGTGTGTGTGTATGTCTGAGTGTGTGTGTATGTCTCTGTGTGTGTGCGTGCATGTGTGTCTGTTTGTGGGTTTGGGCAGGGGGCGCCTGCAGGATTTCTTCCGAGGGTACGCTCAGGTTTTTTTTTTTTGCAAGCGCAAAATGATCAGTGAGAGCAGAACAAATGTGTCACACGTTTTAAACTCAACAAAATGGCAAAATACATAGGCTATATCAAGAGCATTCTCACAGATGAAAACAACAGAGAACAAAACAGCATTGGATGAAGTGGATTAGAGCCCTACATGGGCCTCAAATATAGGCCCTAGCCAGTCTCTTTTTTCCCCTTCTCCCAAAAAAGCTTATACTACTGTTTCAGCTATTAAAATAGTTCAGTTTTGTATGTAATGGAAAAGTGATTATATTTTGTTTCGTTTTTAATAAAGTTAATTTAGAAAATTGTTTGGAGCATTTTTTGTTTGTTAAATGTAAATGTAAGTGTTTTTTTTTTTTTAAGTAAGGACCAAGCGGCAGACAGTGAGTTGATCATAGCCTATGTTTGATCAATTTAAAATAATATCTATAGATATAAAACAGTTCAAGCATATCACAATGTTAGTTTAAATGTTTAACCTATATAAATGTGCGCTGTTAGATGCATATCCAATCGTGTGGAGAGTGGAAGCTAAAGCGGACATGGAGGCGCCAGCGCAATCACTTGCATTTTTTTCTAACAGTGGAAACAACTTAAAATACTCAGTCATTTTTGCTCATAAAGGTAAGAATAATACATCATTCTAAACTGTAAAGGGTCTACTTTTATTTGTGTGCACTCACAATATCAACAAAACATTGTGCTTTTATAATATAAAGAAAACAAACGCTTTCTGCCGTCTCAGTCTTGAGTAGGAGTGCTTCACAATGATGAACCTAAACTCAGCGAATTGCCTCACAGGCATGATTAAAAATATATAGAAAGCTTTAAATTACTACATTAAAATGAAATAATTCAAATTGAAAATAGAAACTCTTTAATTATTTAATCTGTAAAGATGCATTTCTCTCTAAAGGCACGTCCAATGAGGAGCTGGCGTAATTTTTTTCATCATCATAATTGATGGATGTCTAAAATATAAAAATAAGGAAAAGCCTAAAACAGCCTCGATTATAATTAGCATTTTATGGTATAATTCTGTACAATTAAAAAATAAAACACAAATTATAATGGAATGTATGTAAAACTTTGTCCTATAATTGTATAGCTGCTTATATTTTCTCATTTTTGTTGCTCTGTTCTGAATACCTTAAAATTTAAAGGATTTGCTGCAACGCAATTTTGTCTGATATGTGAATTATTTATTAGCCTATTTTTTTTAATCCATGAAGCAAATGCTTTAAAAACAGCTTTTAAAAAATTACTTAAAGGGGTCATATGATGCGATTTCAAGTTTTCCTTTCTCTTTGGAGTGTTACAAGCTCTTGGTGCATAAAGAAGATCTGTAAAGTTGCAAAGACTAAAGTCTCAAATCCAAAGAGATATTCTTTATAAAAGTTAAGAGTCAACCACGCCTACCTAAAACGGCTCGTTCTAACACGCCCCCACATGTCTACGTCACGATGTGGGAAGATTTGCATAACGGCGCCCAAATGTTCACGCAAAGAAAGAAGGCATAACTTTTATTCTCGCTGTAGTGTTGTTGTTGCCGCCACCGCCATGTCGTGAAGGCGCTGTGTTTCGTTGTGAAACTACCTTCCAAAAGAGGACGATATCCGCTTCGTCATGCCTGGAGCTGTTCCGTGCTGGTCGCTGAGGAAATACATCAACTTCAC
>NW_015506583.1:81453-88683 GCF_001515645.1 Sinocyclocheilus grahami
CAAAGCAGAGTCCAGCCCGGGGTCGTCTCATGTGGTTGCCGCAAGCCCGCCGGACACGCCTTCGTCGAATCCGCCGGCCGCGCCGTTCTCAAGCCCGCCCGCCTCTGCTTACTCAAGCTGGCCTCCGCTCACATTGTTTCATTGTGAAAGCGAAACTACTTTGTTTGGCCTTCCAAAAGAGGACATGACTAGAAATCAGTGCTTAAGTTGTATTTACAACACTGTTCCAGAACAGTTCAACCCAAATATTCAGATGTGTGCAGCACATTTTATGGAGGACTGTTTCCTGATCCTGTAATTTACTTACATGTGCAGGAATTTGAAAGTCTCACGGCATAACCACTTTCCTTCCAGCCAATAGTAAGTACTCTGTCACTGACAGGGAGTTTGTTCCTTCCTTTTTGATGAGTTTGTGGTCTCAGGGTTGTTGATTAAACACGAAATCTTCCCCAAGAGGATGAGAATTTGGTCCCCTGAAAATGAAACGGCAACTTTGAAACTAGCTGAAAAAATGAGTTTTATGGATCTGGATTTTGACAGAGAATGGCTTACATTATTGTATTTAATTGTTTTTCCACTGGACAATGACAATAAACTTCTATTCTATTCTATTCTATTCTATATTCCTGACATCATGCTTGTTAATAAAGGAACAGTTAGAAAACAGATTAAACGTGTTGAAATCTTAGTAAGCAAGAGGTACATAATGATTTATAAACTTGTCATGGTAGTGACCAGTCTGTACAATTTTCATGAATATTTTTTTTTTATTGGCATGCTAACTGGATGTCAGTTCTCTCATGGCTGCTCTCCTATGCATAATTTCCTCTGGCAATAGAAGAGGCGATAGCATAGGGGATGGTGTTAAGTAATTGTGTTATAATAACCCCTACAAATACAACTAATTATATACACTATAAACACTTTAAAGGAGACAGACATGTAGATGTCTGTGAAAGATGTTTTCTCTGTTTTGGAGGGATGATTATTTTTAAATCATACCCAATTTATTGCATACAAATTTGTTAATACTTTACTATATTTAAGGGTGGATAATTTTATCAGTTGTTTATTGCAACAATACATAACTACAATAACTTTGTTTAGTGCTCTTATGAAAGTTTATAGCATGATCTGTTTATAGCATAATTTGTGAAAATGTAACTATTCTGAATGACATGGCAATGATGGCATTGACTTCTTCATGGCTAGTTTTTGCTTATTTCATTTCATTCTGTAACCTACCTGTTCTATAGATCTGTGTGTACTAGTGTTAAATGCTACTGTTTTCGACAGCGTTGATAACGTTTATGATAATCATTTTTGCATTTCCCTTACCGAATTTCGTATCCTGTCAGGAAAAACCTGTCCATGGGCTTTTTTGATTGGTTTCAGTTTAAGTGCCGGCGATGCAGTGTTGCTAGATATAGATACTAAAACAAACAAAAAACAAAAAAAATAAATAAATAAACCGAAATTATTTCCAATCTTTTGCAAATAAGATAAGATAAGATAAAGATATAGCTGACTATAAACTGCAACGTCCTACTTTATTAACTTTCGAAGTGTTAAATTAAGTGGAAAAGACAAGTCCAAAAACGCTTATAAAAGCTGGATCTGGCAACACTGCGCCTGTGCCCTCACTCACAACAACTCTCTCAAGCCTCGTTCACTCCGTCAGCGTCTCGCAGCGATCATTTTCATTACAGGGATGCTAAACATTCTTGCAAACTGTCTAAACTGAATTATACATGTCATGCAGGCATTCGTATGAGGAGTTTAACAGCAAATTAGTCATTCAAAGAACAAATTTTATTTTTGAACATGAAAAATTTACAGAGGTCCGGACCTCGGTGGCCTCATAGCTGGTTAAGGGCCTGTCTACGGCAATGAATCATCATACACAGAAGCAGACCTAATTACATGACATCATCAGCTAAGCTGATGTTTTGTTTACATTTTGTCAAAACAAAATATGCTATACTTGTGACAAACAACTCATAAAAACCACAATTTTTGTAGAAAGGGCTTTTAAGAATGTTTGTGACTGACTCACCTGAACTTTGAGGCCTTTTCTCACTTAATTCTTGGTCGAATTCAAAGTCTGTAGTGAAAACGTTGTATTCTTCCATGGTGGCATTTTCCATAACGGAGTCGAAGTGGTCCAAACATTGATTTAATTTTTTGTCTTCCAGGGCATCCTCCTTTGCCAAGCCGGTCTCTGGACATTCTGTATCATCTTCCCAATGATTTGCGAAAAATCATTTACTAGGTTTGCTAAATTATTGCTCTCATTAGCGTTTAAATTGAGCAAACGCACTATCTCAGAATCCTTAATCATGGCAGATTCTGTACACTGTCCATGCGAAGACGTCGCCAGCCAATCAGAGGTGCTGTAGCAGGCCGTTGCTAAGAAGAAAACTGTTTTGTTTACATGAGATGGGTTTGTTTTAATGCTCTCTATTGCCTTAGCACTGTAATGCTGTTGTGGAGAGTAGATGAATCTGAAAGTGGAAATTCTAAGCTTTACATAGATACCAAACTTGAGTGGGTAATTACCAAAGAGCGGGCAGCAGCGAGTGAAGTTTGTAGGTGTGTTTCCGGCCATTTTTGTTCACGATTTTGCTGCATCCACTCACAAAAAGTTTTGATATATTTACAGTAGGAAATTTACAAAATATCTTCATGGAACATGATCTTTACTAATATCCTAGTGATTTTTGGCATAAAGGAAAAATCGATTATTTTGACCCATACAATTTATTGATGCTATTGCTACAAATATACCCGTGTGACTTACGACTGGTTTTGTGGTCCAGGGTCACATATGGTAGGGTATCATCTAAGGCTAAATAGACTGTTAGAAATACTGATGTTTTTGTCAAGTTCAACAAGGTTAGTTTAATTTTCTTGTCAAAATTGGCTACAGCCCCCATTGACAATAATGCAGGTGGAAATTATTTTAGGCTACTAATCAAAGCCGGATTTGACAACACACGAACTGTGAAAAAGGCCTATCCCCAGTCACCAGCCCTGTCACCACAGAAACACATTTTCCCAGCATCCCTCCCACCTGCACTCAGTCAGCCATCACAACACCTGCCACTGATTATCATTAGTGATGTCCAGTTCGCGAACGAATCGCTCTATTTAACCGAATCATCTTAGTGAACCGGTTGAACCAGTTCACCAAATCGAACTGAATTGTTTGAAATGGTACGTGTCTCCAGTACGCACTAATCCACCAATATCTTAAGTTATTCGGTTTATAAACGTGCCTGACACTTCCTCTGACTTGAAATAAACCAATATCCCGAGTTATAGGGATGGGCGTATCTATCCAAAGTATCGATATATCGATACTGACGTGAGTATTGAAAGTATCGATACTCAAACAAAAAATATCGATACTAAGGTGTGTTTTATTTACCAGTGATTTTGTTAATTTAATAAAACAAAACAAAAAATGTGTACAATATGCATTGAATTGGACGAATAACCTTTGTTAGCGAGTAATTGTGTAGGATAGAACTATTTTCCTGCTCATCTGAACACGCAAATGTTGCAAGACAGAACTAATCAATCACAGAGAGCGTTCACTCACTTCTGATAGTACATTCAAACAGGGCTGCTTTTCCCAAAAGTATCATTAGAAAGCATTAAAGCTAAAGGAACGGTAGCACTGAACGATGCTTATCAGAGGACAGAAGGACAGAGTTATTTCACAATAAACTAACTGAAATTGTAGCCTACATAGTTTGTGCAATTACAGTTATTTAAATACAGTTATTTAAATTGAACGTTGAAAGATAATATTGATCATGTTCTATTCTGCAATGTTAATAGAAATCATACACTATCAGAATGAAAAGGTTGCATTTTATGCATGCAACAGCCTGTCACTGGCAGTCCCTTATGAAAATTAACCATGGTTTTACTAAAGTGACCGTAGTTCAACTGTAGTATTTGTAGATTTGAATCATGTGTAAACAAAAAACATATTTGAACCATGTATAAACAAAAATATAACCTAATAAATTACAATTAAGGCGTATTGAATGTTAAAATGTGTTTTAAACAAAGTTAAGTGCTTATCATTACCCATTTTACTCTTAGTAATTTAATAATTTAATAAATTTCATAATTTAAAAGTTTAGTTCAGAAGTATCGAATCGGTATCGATATCGACGATACTGCCTTGAAAAATATCGGTATCGTATCGAAAACAAAATAAGTGGTATCGCCCATCCCTACCGAGTTATTCAGTTACTCCAACAGTACTCTGAACTGCTGTGAAAAGGCACGAGCAAAGCAGCAGCTGATAGACTGAGCATGAGTGTAGCAAACATACACGGCCACTTCTAGAACGGCTCTCGAGTCAAGAATCGGTTGCAACGGTTTTAGGATCACCGGTACACTCAACTGAGAACTGGTTTCTTTCGGACACGTCCAATTTGAGAACCGATGAGCTGATGATACTGTGCATGCGTGTAATTTTTTCAACAGGACGAAAAAAAGTCAAAAGCATGACAAAAAGTACTGTCACTGTATGAGGATGTGTTTGGCTCGACTGCATTACAGTTTTTGAAACAACTGATGGAGCAAATTAAAGCAATACTCATTTTATTTTTAAAAGATGAATGTATGTGTGTTAAGGACCATAATAAGATTTATAAAATACATGTACAGTAATTATAGATGATGACACATTCACAAATTGAGTTTGTATTAAATAGAACTGATGATGAGCGCGAGCAGAGCAGCTGATATACTAAACACGTGTGCAGTGTGCCGTTTAGAGCGGTTCTCGTTCTCGAGTCAAGAAACGGTTGCAACGGTTTTCGGATCACCAGTACACTGAACCGAGAACTGTTCCTTTCGGACACGTCCGATTTGAGAACCAATGAGCGGATGATACTGCGCATGCATGATTCAGCGTGAAGCTGTTGAACAGTACATGACAGCCTGTGACACCAGTCTGAACCCTATGGTCTGAACCGAACTAGTTCTTTTGGACAACTGATTGTGTGCTAATGCTATGAGCCCGCGCGGGTAAACCGAGGACTTGAATGAGGGGACCAATCTGGCGAAACGTAAGTTTATTTAATAACAAATAAATCTTAATGGATTATGCATAGTATGTGGATTATGCTTCTGCGCTGATGAGAAGTAATTTATTCACTTTATCTTCAATACTTATAAAACATTCTCGTTTGCACATCACTGCTTGTAACTGTATTTGGGTGCTTAGTTGCAAAACTTAATTTTAAGAAACAGATCATGGTGATGTTTTAACTGACTGAAGCAATGACTACTGACTTTATATATTTGAATATGCTTAATGTATTCAGTGGTGGCTTATGGGCAGGGTCGTTTTAACCATTGGGCTAGGCGGGGCTGAAGCCCCGGGCCCGTGATTGGCTGTGGAGTAGATTGACTGGAGCGCCGATCGCCAAAGCCATCACGCCCCCCACTTATTAGCGCTGTTATTTAGTTGAGCTTTTCCGTAAATTCCATGCATTACCATTTGAGATTGAAACGTAAAGTCTGAATTTGGTTTACCAATCAAATGCATTTATTCTATATTTGACTTTTGAATGATATGTGCATGTATCTATCAGGTGATTGCTGCCCAGTATGTCTGCATTCACCTCTCTTCACTTCGTTCTGGAGTAATCTGGAAATGGTCGCGCAAAGAACAACATTCAATAAGTAAAAATGTCAGCAATTCTAAAAGAGGGAGGGGCTCAAAAAACGAAAAACTTAAAATACAAACAACATAAAAAACATGATTTAGTAAATTCCACAGCTATCAGGTTATTTTACTAAAGCTGATGATGGAGTGAAAGTTGCTGGAACAGCAAGTGAACCGGGCACATGGAGCAGATAAAAACATGTCATCGTCCACACAGATTTTAGGTTAGTTTGATCATCAACTGGATTTATATTGTTTTTGTGTTTGAACAAACTATTTAAGGGTTGGGAGATAATCCGGTAGAAATATATCAATCGTTGATCGGAATTTCAAGTGGGAGTTCTGAGATACTGGGGCATTTTTATGGCCCTTTGTTTGAAAGCATGGTAATTTGCATATGAAACTTGTATAACAATTATTACAGACTCTTAGAACACTAATATGTTGCGTAGGTGTAAACATACAATATAGACTCTCAATTAGATCATCCGAATACGGAGATGATCTAATTGATCTAAAACGGAGAGAGTTATATATATGTAAGCTGACACGAGTGTGTTTCGATTATAAGCCTGCATAACAGTATACAATTTCAAAGACAAAATACACGATGACAATAATATACCCAATGACCTGAAGGATCATGTGTGTTCATTCAAAGAAAGGTTTTCCTATTAATTAATTAGCAAAGAAAAGTCCTTCCCTTGTGGATTTTCCCTATGGGCAAGGAAGCGATTTTCTTCACCTAAATTCCAGGAGGTCGTAAATGTATCGGGTGTCAGGGTTACCATGGAACCAGGGGCCTGTTCGGCTTCCTGGGGTGTTACAGAGTATTTGTTAAATCTAGCTAAAAATATATATATTGTGTGTTTGAGTGGTCCAGACGCTACACTGTTCATGGACATTACGCTGTGGGGCAGAATTCATTCTGGTAAATGCATGCGTTAAAACGGTTTCTACCTGATACACCTGCTCGTATTACTGACTAAACTTTCGCTCCTTGTGCTTAAATGGTCAAATACACATAGTTACGTGTCAAAATGCCCGTCTTTGCGAGTATCCTCATAAACACAGTTATTTGTGTATTAAATGAATGTTAATAGTTAAAGATAACGCATGTGTTAGGCTATATGAGATCCTTAGCCTATATGATGAGATCTTAAAAGAATATTCACCCAAGAAGAATGATCGTAACCAGTTTCTGGTCCCAACTGACTCCAATAGATTTTTTTCATATATGGAAGTAGTGAGGGCCCAGCAACTGTTTGGTTACCAATATTGTTCCAAATATATTATTTTGTGGTTAGTCTATTTGCACATTTTCTTTATACAATATATTTATTATTCAGTGCTTTAAGTTTTTCAAGTAGGCCATTTTTTATGATCTTTGTTCTGTTGTAGCCTAATTTGTGACTGCTTACTTGTCTTCAGTAAGCTTATTTTTACTTAGGCTAGTATTATTTTTTATTGATATTGAAATTGGTAACACAAATTATGAAATTTCAGTGCATCAAGAATTTTGATATGGTATAAAA
>NW_015506583.1:88804-89023 GCF_001515645.1 Sinocyclocheilus grahami
AACATCCGTTTTTCAAGATGCACGTGTATATTTGTCTGATCTTTGACGCGATCGCGTGCAGCAGTGCAAATTTGATTCTGTGCTTACTTAATCTAATATTTTATGTTTTTAAAAATGTTGTAGATTTAAGTAGCAAATGAGAATCGCTAAAATTAATGCATATATTTTGAGACAGGTCTTCTTTATGATTTTCAGTTTTGTTTTAGATAATTAAAGCAA
>NW_015506583.1:89204-89896 GCF_001515645.1 Sinocyclocheilus grahami
TGTATATTTGTCTGATCTTTGACGCGATCGCGTGCAGCAGTGCAAATTTGATTCTGTGCTTACTTAATCTAATATTTTATGTTTTTAAAAATGTTGTAGATTTAAGTAGCAAATGAGAATCGCTAAAATTAATGCATATATTTTGAGAGAAAGGTCTTCTTTATGATTTTTATGATTTTTGTTTTAGATAATTAAAGCAACAGTTTTTAAATAACGAAAGAATATGTAAAAGTATGGTCAGTATGGCTGACTTTTCCATTTGTTGACATGACATGGTTAGATTCAGATGGTAAATATCATATATTATGTTGGGTGTCCATATTAGAGATAATCACCATGTTTAGAATGAAACCAGCATATTTAAAAACATGATATTAATCATATGATATAATAAAATATAATTTACTGTTACTACTGTAAATATATATTCAATTATTATTGGATACTTTCAGAATCTTTACTTATTAAAACGATTTTGTTTCTGTATTTTAAAATGTATTTTTTTATATTAACACATTTTAATGACAGCGTATTTATTGGGGAAAAAAATGAATACTGTTATTTTTCAAAATAAGCAGAAAATAGTACAAACTTTGCTAAAGTGATTGTTTTGAACAAGTATTAACTTAGACATAATAATTAAAAAAACACCCCGGGTAAAAGGCCCCTCTTGCCACCTCATACATTTATAC
>NW_015506583.1:90443-98416 GCF_001515645.1 Sinocyclocheilus grahami
TAAAGGCGCCCCGGGGTAAAAGGCGCCTTTGATATTATTTTCATCTAAACCACTAGATGGCACAAAAACGTGGCGTCGCACTTTCCAAAACATCCGTTTTTCAAGATGCACGTGTATATTTGTCTGATCTTTGACGCGATCGCGTGCAGCAGTGCAAATTTGATTCTGTGCTTACTTAATCTAATATTTTATGTTTTTAAAAATGTTGTAGATTTAAGTAGCAAATGAGAATCGCTAAAATTAATGCATATATTTTGAGAGAAAGGTCTTCTTTATGATTTTTATGATTTTTGTTTTAGATAATTAAAGCAACAGTTTTTAAATAACGAAAGAATATGTAAAAGTATGGTCAGTATGGCTGACTTTTCCATTTGTTGACATGACATGGTTAGATTCAGATGGTAAATATCATATATTATGTTGGGTGTCCATATTAGAGATAATCACCATGTTTAGAATGAAACCAGCATATTTAAAAACATGATATTAATCATATGATATAATAAAATATAATTTACTGTTACTACTGTAAATATATATTCAATTATTATTGGATACTTTCAGAATCTTTACTTATTAAAACGATTTTGTTTCTGTATTTTAAAATGTATTTTTTTATATTAACACATTTTAATGACAGCGTATTTATTGGGGAAAAAAATGAATACTGTTATTTTTCAAAATAAGCAGAAAATAGTACAAACTTTGCTAAAGTGATTGTTTTGAACAAGTATTAACTTAGACATAATAATTAAAAAAACACCCCGGGTAAAAGGCCCCTCTTGCCACCTCATACATTTATACAATTTTTAAACAAAATAAACAACTTGAATGATTTATTTTCACACAAAATCTGTTGCTCCATTAATGTTCAATACAACGTATACGTTTTTGTGCCATTATACATTTTAGTTGCAGTGAATGGCACATTTTTTCTTAAGGTGGGCCTTTAGCCCCGTTGTACCCTATCTATCTATCTATCGTGATGGGGGGCCCTGCAGTAAGTCATAGCCCCGGGGCCCAGTGCAGTCTTAATGTGGCTCTGCTCATGGGTTTTAAAATAGAGGAGGCACACTAATTGTATTGGTCTGGGATCCCTGCCGATTATTATTATTATAATTTGCTTAACCACTTTAAAATGGCTTTTTGGTTGCTTTTAGTCAGAAAACATAAAGAAAACGACATACATACAGCAAGATAATATAATTTCACTTACCTGGCCTATCACTTGAAGCAAACATCCATCCCTTCTTAAAAGTCTGTGTTAAAAGAGAGCTGGCTGTTTCACCATTTAATTAAGCCGACTGCTGTAGCCTATATCCAGCTTAGGCTGTTTTCCCTAAATTTGTATATATACTGTTTGAATGACAGCTTGGTAAATCTGTTGGCGATCAAATATTCAATATCGCTACTCATCATAAGTACTTGGTACATTATCAGCGCAGCGGGAGACGTTCAAACTAATATCACGTAATTTACCTCTCTTTGATGATTGGTTGATATCAGAAGGGAGGCTAACCTCCCTTGCGAGGGTTTTTTTCGCAATACTCCTCAGCGCTGAAAGTGAACACTCGATGGTGATTGGCTAATTTTTTTTACCAACGGAGGAACGAGAGCTTAGCTCTCCCCCAGCCTCCCACTACCCTTCTAAATCATTAGCGGTTGCAATTACATCAGCAGATTCGGCACATTCGCGATAGAAAAGCGGCGCTTTCACGTTATTTTATTACAACTGTGAAATTACAAACAAAAAATACACATTCTGAGACATGAACTGAAATGAATTGTGAATTTTATTAACATTAAATCGTCCTCCTCCCATTTTTCACCTCAAAATTATGAGGAAGCTGTGCCTCCCCTGCCTCCCCCGACGAGCCACCACTGAATGCATTTTCATCCCAGCCCGGGACGATAGTCGTTACGTCATCTCGAATGTCATCATTACGTTATAGCGTAAAAGAACCAGTGAACCGTTTTTTTGAACCGGTTCATTGAAACGAACTGTCCGAAAGAACCAGTTCGCGGAAAAGAACCAAACTTCCCATCACTAATTATCATCTCATCAAGACATATTAGCAGTCACTCTCCACTTTACCTTTGTCTGGTTTTGTGGTTCCCACCTTGGAATTCTTACCTGTCTTCAGTTTCCATCAGTCTTCTGTCTCTTCAGTCACACCAGCCAACGCCTGCAAAGACAGGGACTGTTATTCATTCAGCCAAGTTTCTCAAGTCATTCTAAGAGCTTATTTACTCACCTGCTTACGTTGCTTGAATTGCTGACATTCCTGCAAAAAAAAAAAACCTGGTCATACCTTACTTCTGTGTCATCGTCTCCTGTTATTGTGACATATGCATCATCTCATCATCTGCCAACATTTTTAGTCACATTTTTTTTTTAAAGCTTTTTAATTTTTGTTTTTGAAGATAGCATATTTCATCCATAATTAATCCATAATCACCCATCTGCTGCTTCCTGTCTGACTGGCTGAGATGGAAAAAAAACCACTCTCTACATACTTGGCCTAAGAACAGTATGAGAAATATGAAACCTGTCTCTCCTTAAATTTGTAGTTTCAGTGCTTCACATTAGTTTTGAAGTAATTATAATTCCTAAGCATTTGTTTCACATTACATCTGAACTGGTAAACTACACCCTCATCAAGAACTGTTTCATGATCTATTTGTGTTGGGGTATGGTGGTATACAGTCACGAGATGTCCACCAGGCCTTTTTTTTTTAAGTGGATGTGTCACGTGTTGGTGCTGTAAGGAGCACGTGACGACGGAGAATTTCAAATCTCAGTCTTTTAATAAATCCACAGAAGAAACTCAGGAAAAATGCAGCACAACCAACATCTAACATAATCAATCAATAACAGGCAAAGAACTGAACAGAACAGGGAGTTCTTATCTCATTAGTTTCCTCGTTTAGTATCTGAATAGTTAAACACAGGTTAACAGAATGAACTAATCAAGGGAGCACGGAAATCAGGGTCAAGAAACAAAACAAGAAAGGGGAAAAACACAAACTAAAGGTCCATGACCATTACAGTGCCACCCCCCAGAGGGAGGAGCCAGGAAGGAGCAGGAGGAGCCAGATGTTGGTCCAGAGACCAGCCAGGATGAGGGAGGGAGTTGCCATGGTGGAGTATTGGCAGATGACACCCTGGGGACGAGCGATGGAGATGGACCCACTGGAGGTGGAGACCCAGGTGGAGCCGAGCAGACAGAGAGCCAGTGTGACACCCGAGGTCTGGAGGGCCAAGGCGGAGCTGATGGCTCAGGTGACCAAGGCAGAGACAGGGACCCGGAAAGTCGCGGCGGAGCCCCGGGGCGACGGATGGTTGATGACTGACCAAGGCGAAGCCAGAGGGACGAGGGAGCCTGATGGAGCCAGTGGGATGAGGGGCCACGGTGGAGACGAGGGAGCTAGGAACCAAGGTGGAGCCGATGGGTCGGAGGACCGAGGTGGTGTACGGGGCTCGGAGGCTGGTGGAGGATCTCATGCCTAGGCAGAGCATGAAGAAACACAGAAGAAACACTGGAGAATGCAGCACAACCAACATCTAACATAATCAATCAATAACCAACAAAGGACTGAACAGAACAGGGAGAACTTATACAGAAACTAAATGAGGGAACTAATGAGATATACAGAAACTAAATGAGGGAACTAATGAGATAATTGACAAACACCGGTGAACAGAATGAACAAATCAAGGGAGCACGGAAAACTAGGTCAAGAAACAAAACAAGACAGGAACAGGGAAAAACAAAGTCCATGACCATTACAATATATCCCTTCACATTATTCAATTTCTTATATTTTATGTTTGTAAAGTATGAAAAGTCTTTGAAAGAACGATAAACACAAAGATTACATTTGTAAAAACTTTTAAAAAACGTATTTTAACGTAATTTCCTAATCACAGTCTTTTTTCATTACAATATCCTGCCTGTGTGTATATGTGGTTTAAGAACAAAAAACAATTCACGAGTTCACACGTACATATAATTAGCTGAGGTATAGTAATGCGCATTTGGCGTGCTGTCCGGGGAAGGGCTCCGAGCTCGCGTATTTGGCATGCTGTCCGGGTAAGGGCTTTGAGCTTGTGAATGGCCTGAACCCAGAGTACCCCCCTCCCCCTTATAAGTGTACTTAGAACTCGAAGTGAGGAGATGGGGCAGTGGAGGGATGCTGATAATCCGTGGCTGTTGTATGGGGGCCTTCAAGACACGTTATCTCGCCAGAGACACTCTGGCTCTGACGCATAATAATGCATATGTCCAGCAGAGTAAGACTTATTCCAACCATTTGATTGAACCGATTGAGTATGTAAAAAAGAGTCGAAACGTCGACATTCACCACGCTCTAAACCACGGCGAAATGCAAATCGGTCGCTACTTTTTAGACGGCTACTACGAACAGAACGGATCGAGGTACGGTTTAGAATACTGCGGCTACCTCCACCATGGGCACGAATGTCGCTTCGACCCTGATTATACGCACCCCTTGTCGCACGTACCCTACGGCGAACTCAGGAGGCAGTTTGACAACAAAGTGGAAATTCTGCAAAATGCCTACGGGCTAAAAATAGAAGTTTTATGGGAATGTGAGTGGCTGAAAATTAAACAGACCGACCCCTCTGTGAAAGAATTTATGAGTACTTATTCGGCTTCCGAGAGACTGAAACCAAGAGACTCGCTTTTTGGCGGACTCACGAACGTGTATAATCTGTACCACAAAATGGTCGTCGAGGAGAAAATAAGGTTACGTGGATTTCACCAGTTTATATCCGTTCTGTCAGGCTAGGAAAAGCTATCCGATTGGTCACCCCGAAATAATTTTCTGCGACTTTGAGCCGATTGAGAATTATTACGGTCTTATCAAGGCCACCGTGTACCCTCCGTGCAAATGACTACATCTGATCCTACCGTACCGATGCAGGGGGACACTCATGTTCCCGTTTTGCAGAACATGCACGCGCGATGAAAACCAGACAACGAGCTGCACCCACACAGACGAGGAGAGGGCTCTCTCAGGGTGCTGGGTCAGCATCGAACTTTTAAAAGCGATCGAAAAGGGGTACGTGGTGGCAAAGGTCGACAAAGTTTGGCATTTCCCACAGCGGTCAGATACGCAGTTTTGTGATTATGTGAAAACGTTTTTACGTTTGAAACAGCAAGCGTCCGGTTATCCGTCAAACGTTGTCACAGACGCAGACAAAGAGAATGACATCCACGAATATTATGAAAAAGAGGGAATCCGTCTTGACCCCAAAAAGATCAGTCACAACCCCGCCCAGAGGCCAATCAATACGCTGCTTCTTAATTCGTTATGGGGACGATTCTCTATGTGCGAACATTTACCGCTAGCCCTGCTTGTGAAAGACCCTGAAGATTTCACACGAATCGTTTTTGGTTTCTCCACCAAAACCGACGTTCTGAAATATTTCACCTTCGTCTCGGACGACGTGGCACTCGTACAGCATTGTCACCCCGAAGGGGACGTTTGCGAGACTCGTGACATTAACGTGATTATAGGCGCGTTTTACGACAGCTCACGCCCGGTTGTAGTTGTATGACCTGATGGACAGACTCGGCGACCGGGTGTTATACTCCGACTCCGTTATATTCGTGTCTAGGGACGGTGACTGGATGCCCCCTCTCGGGAGACCATTTGGGGGAGCTGATGGATGAAATAGGGGTCGGCGATTACATCATAGAGTTTGCCTTTAGCGGACCCAAATCTTATGGCTATCGCACCGCCAAAGGAAAAGTGTGCATGAAGTATAACTGAACGCTAAAAATTCCCAAGCTAACCGATTAGATACTCTGATTGGTCTGGTTACTGGCTATGTAACGTGTCGTGACGATACGCAATACATCCTGGCTCGTTCTGAAAACATTGTGAGGAATAAAAAGCAACTCACGTCGACAAAAGGTTCAAGGTGGTGTACAATTAACGTAGACTTTTACCGGATTTCAACACTCTTCCTTATGGCTACTGATTCGATGATGCAAAGAGGGGTTCGGGATGCTTCTGAATTTGACTTTCGACTTATTCTTCCTTTCTCGTGTGATCAGTGGCCCGTCCAATAGCGGCAAAACCTACTTCGTAAAGCGCTTGTTGGAAAATGGTTTAAATATGATTTCTAAAAAATTTAAAAACATTGTTTTGTACATCATCATAATTTTAACGCTGTTTATATTGTACAGAATTTATTTGCTCAAGGTAAACCAAGCAGAACCAACAGCTTGAACATTAATTATTTAATTTTGTTTAAAAAACCCTGTGACGCTAATCAAGTGATGGTGTTAGGGCGTCAGATGTACCCTACCAATGTAAAATACTTTATGGAGTGTTATCAAGACACTACCAGTCAACCTTACAGGTATCTCTTGATAGACTATAAAGCGAAAACAGCTGAGCAGTATCGGCTTAGAACGGGGCTGCTTTTCGACCGCCAAGTGGTCTACCTCCAGAAAAAAAGAAGCGTGTTATCATTAGTCATGTCCGCCAGACTTTGTAAGCATCTACCTCTGTTAGAGTTGCTACATAAAGCCACGCCTAAACAACGGCGTCTTATTTTACAGGCGGCATCCGACGATCTCATTTTAGCACTTTGCGAAGTGGCTCTAAACATCCTCTACGGTATGATTCCGATCAGCCATCAGCAATACCAAAACTGAAGAGGAGAAAAGCAGAAATTAAACTAGTCGCCAATAAGAAACTAGATATAGCCGTCAAGAAGCTTGTTTTCAATCAGTCCGGCGGTTTTCTTTTACCGCTTCTAAGCGTCGCAGTACCCTTTATTTCCAGCTTAATATCGGGTTGACAGGGCTGAGGATGCAGTATGCTGAAAAGATGTATCTCGTCCCCCAGAACCAGCTGGAAAAGTTGCAATCCGGAACCCAGCGTGAGAACATTCAACAGGTCGTAGAGAACGATCTGGACACAGCCATAAGAAATATTTTACTCTGGACTGATTTAGATCAGTGTGAAAAGGCTAAACTTTACTCAAGCATCCTAACCAGGTTTTTAACGATCGTTAAACAAGGCGATCGCGAGAGTAGCGTTTTAACACTATCGTTGCCGCATCCTGATCCCGGTCATAAAGACGATCATACTGCTGCTACCCCCGGCAACGATGGGGGTTCGGAAGACATCATAGCTGAAGTTCTGAAGAACGTACTGTCGCAAAGTGAAAAACAGTCGATACATATTAGACAAAATGTCTAAAGCTAAAGGACTCGCTTTAAGAATTTTGCTTTACCATTCGCTTGGAATGAATCGGGTGAATTTATGTTTAAGGGTAAAGCTGTGCCAGGTTTGCACATGCTCGATTTGTTAAAAAATGTTACCACGCCGCACCAGGCCTCAGATGACAGAAGGCCTCTAGGATGGTCGGAGTTTGTACAGGCATTTGCCGAATTAAATATACCATTTTCTAAGGTGCCTAATCAGCATGTAGACGTATGATTAGTTCTTTAAAAACCACTCCTGGAGTGCACGCACGCCTGAGCCTGTACGGTCTTCTAAAAAGTCTGTCAAAAAGAGAATTACGTACTACGGCTCTGAGGACGGATGAACCAGTGTTCAAATCGCCGTCTCTTGATCGAAGGAAATGGTTAGAATTTTAATGGTGTATTTTCATGTTCTTTAAATGTATATGTCTCTGTGAAATGATATGTATACCTACTGTTTGAATATTTTTAAATAACACTGTAGCGTCTGCTTAAAATCATGGATGGTCTTTGGGGTTTATGGCTTAAGAGACCCCTTTTAGCCTTTGACATTTGCATATAAATTACAGTCCTGGTCACACACTTTACATTTATATGGGGGCTAAATTGCCAAATGGTTCCTTGCACTATCAAGATGTTGAACAGCTCCACGTCTGACTTCAAACAGTTTCCAAAGACAAGTAAATGACCCCCCCCCCCCCCCCCCCCCCCCCCCCCGAGGCCTCG
>NW_015506583.1:98492-99436 GCF_001515645.1 Sinocyclocheilus grahami
TAGGTTGTGGTTAATTGATGTGAAATACTGCCATTCTTTTACTTTTCTCTCTCTTTTCCTTACTTTGCTTCATTCTCTATATGTTTTGCTTAGTTAGTTACATGTTAGATATAGTTTCATTTATTAAATCCCTTATATTCACAATCGATTGGTCTGTTTGCTGCTCACAATTCGAAGTCAATGAATGTTTGAACCCTTGCTTCATATGCTAAATTACTGCTAGCACTGCATAAAGAAGGAAAGTTGTTCTTCCTTGGCCAGGAAAATAATCTTTCCTTGAATTGATAAATGATTATATTGTCTGCTCGGTGGACGGACAGATCAAATAAATGTAATATTGATTCTGCTACAGTTAATTCTAAGATCTAATCTAAATATTGATTATTAATCATAACCAGTTATAATTAGTCATAAATATTTCCCTTTTTGAGCTGATTTACTACAGATTTTGGTGGAGAAATGCGGGCACATTCAAACTGTGTTTGTGAGCAAACTCAGTATCAATTTATTTGTGTTCTTATATTATGCGCGCTTAGAGTGAGACAAGTCGCAACGCAAACTCACTTTTGATTGTATGGTTCAAAGCCACCTCCAGTACTGTATTTTAACAGCCTCTATTTGTCTAACATTTAGTCACTGTTAATTGTTAAAGTAAACTGCAGTTCATAATATAAAAATTGTTCTCTAAAGACGAAGAAATCACTTTACAGTACATTTCAATATTATCAAAATCGCCTGTTGGAACGACGAAATCTTCCTGCATTGCGATAGATTGATTTGAGCGATGTTCCTCTAATCTTTTAAAGGCCTTATCTGATTGTATCGCTAGATTGAAGTCATTGCGTATTCCAATTTCATTCAACTAGACGATCTCACTCCCTTAGGTTTAACCATTAGAGTAGCTATCTAATGCGTGCCTAATGCAGATCTGATCATAAGAACAC
>NW_015506583.1:101077-113562 GCF_001515645.1 Sinocyclocheilus grahami
GCAGTTTTTATCTTCAAGTAACTTCGATTTGCTGTGGACTTTCCAATCTTCAGAAGAACCAGAAGTAAACTTCCAGCTCACTCCTAAATAACTAATCAAAGACCTCCGTTGTCTACCGCATCAGGACTCTTGTTCAGCAATCAAAGCCAATGCAAGTAACCGTTTACAATTATTTAGATGCGTGTTTAAGTTTCAGCCCCTTTTAAGGTGATTTTGATTCTTTGATGATTTTCATAGGTTGTGGTTAATTGATGTGAAATACTGCCATTCTTTTACTTTTCTCTCTCTTTTCCTTACTTTGCTTCATTCTCTATATGTTTTGCTTAGTTAGTTACATGTTAGATATAGTTTCATTTATTAAATCCCTTATATTCACAATCGATTGGTCTGTTTGCTGCTCACAATTCGAAGTCAATGAATGTTTGAACCCTTGCTTCATATGCTAAATTACTGCTAGCACTGCATAAAGAAGGAAAGTTGTTCTTCCTTGGCCAGGAAAATAATCTTTCCTTGAATTGATAAATGATTATATTGTCTGCTCGGTGGACGGACAGATCAAATAAATGTAATATTGATTCTGCTACAGTTAATTCTAAGATCTAATCTAAATATTGATTATTAATCATAACCAGTTATAATTAGTCATAAATATTTCCCTTTTTGAGCTGATTTACTACAGATTTTGGTGGAGAAATGCGGGCACATTCAAACTGTGTTTGTGAGCAAACTCAGTATCAATTTATTTGTGTTCTTATATTATGCGCGCTTAGAGTGAGACAAGTCGCAACGCAAACTCACTTTTGATTGTATGGTTCAAAGCCACCTCCAGTACTGTATTTTAACAGCCTCTATTTGTCTAACATTTAGTCACTGTTAATTGTTAAAGTAAACTGCAGTTCATAATATAAAAATTGTTCTCTAAAGACGAAGAAATCACTTTACAGTACATTTCAATATTATCAAAATCGCCTGTTGGAACGACGAAATCTTCCTGCATTGCGATAGATTGATTTGAGCGATGTTCCTCTAATCTTTTAAAGGCCTTATCTGATTGTATCGCTAGATTGAAGTCATTGCGTATTCCAATTTCATTCAACTAGACGATCTCACTCCCTTAGGTTTAACCATTAGAGTAGCTATCTAATGCGTGCCTAATGCAGATCTGATCATAAGAACACCCACAAACCAGTAAACTGATTGAAATGTAAATGGGAGCTTTTGCACCTTGATCAAGTGAAATTTGCATAACAACAGCGAAGAAACCCTGTTGTTCAAAATTTGTAATTGTGTACTGGCAGCGAAGAAATCCTGCTACACATCATTAAGCAGTTAAGTTGCACAAACTGTAAGAATCTGTTAGGATTTGTGTCTCATTGTTCTTGTGATAGCTGCAGTAAATCCCATTAGAACGAGAGTAGTCTCACACTAAACGCTATCAGTTTAAGCACGATTGGAGTTAAGGCACAGTACCTTAAACTAACACTAGAGGGCAGGCTGTTTAAGTATCTAACACTTCTTGAACTCCTTTTACCTTCCTGTTTTCACCTTGGGTGGGCGCACCCACTCCCCCTTGTGGGCATTCTCTGCTAGGTCGACTTGGTGCTCCAATTTGTTTTATTTTAATTTCCCTTCTGCTTCGTTAGTCATTATCATTCTAGCCATTCTAGTTACCTGCACTTTTATTTTTTATTTTATTTATTCATTTATTTTTATTTCTTGTTTTTGTATTAGTTTTCATATCCAGTATTATTATTTTTTTATTTTATTATCTTTTATTACTTTTATAATTTTTTTGTTTGTTTGTTTTGTTTCCTTTTTTTATTTTTATTTAATTTTTTTAATCAGGGTTCTTTCCCCCTCTTCTCTCTCACTTTACCACTCACTTATTTAAATTTAGTTTAAACAGTGTTTTGCCCCACTGTATAGGTAACACTCCCTCTAGTGCTTAGTTGGTGAAGTTACAGTTGCCTCCACGGTGGATCACAGTGAGCTGCCACGGGATTCAGACTGAATCACCTCAATCCATCACTAAGCCTAGCCATAGAATACTGAGCCATCCAGCTAGCGAAACCCCAAAATCAGGTTGCTCCTCAATCTTTAAGGTAATTAGCCGCTCCTGCTATCCAAGCAAGGCTGCCACACTAGATGTTATGAACCAGCAGCGCCCTCTACTCGGTAGGCCATGTCATAACCCCTAACAGCAGTAAAAGGCTTAAACCTGCTGTCTCCTCTATCTCTCTCTGTGTTTTGATTTGTTGGTTTGTTTGTTTGAAGCTTTCTAGGCGTGTGCAACTATTCAAGGCAGTTTATTGAGAACTATTCGGACATTGCACGCCCTCTCACTGCCCTTCTGAAAAAGGACTACCCCTTCGTCTGAACAGACGAACAGCAAAATGCCATGAATGAGCTGAAACAACATTTGTGCATTTCTCCATGTCTGGCTTACCCAGATCCACAGAAGGAGTTCTACTTGGACGCTGGATTCTCCAGGCACTGCCTCAACGCTGGTATATACCAACGGCATGACCAGGACAAAAGAGTGGTCGCATATGCCAGCAAGAGTCTTCTTCCCCCAGAGTGCAAATACTCAGACTGTGAGAAAGCCCTGCTCTGTACTGTATGGGCCATCCAGAGATTCTCCAACTACATCGGAGCACAGAAAGTGATCATAGAAACTTGTCACCAGCTTGTCATATTCCTCAACAGCCAGCGCATCCACGACGGTGTGGTCATAAACGCACGCATAGCCACATGGCTCATGGCCCTCCAGGGGCGCAACGTAGAAGCACAATATGCTCAAAATCACAAGTTGGCGCTGGGTAACGGCCTGGCAGCCTGCCAAAGCTGCTCTGATGACACACCGACTGAGATTGTAGAAGCAGAAAGGCCCCAACCACCGCCACCTACCTGCCACAGGTATTTTGACGAAATGGCTTAAGAGACCCCTTTTAGCCTTTGACATTTGCATATAAATTACAGTCCTGGTCACAGACTTTACATTCATATGGGGGCTAAATTGCCAAATGGTTCCTCACACTATCAAGATGTTGAACAGCTCTATGTCTGACTTCAAACAGTTTCCAAAGACAAGTAAATGACCCCCCCTTGAGATGACACTTTCCAAGACTCTCCTCTTGAGTTTTGTCATTCGGCAGTTTTTATCTTCAAGTAACTTCGATTCGCTGTGGACTTTTCCTATCTTCAGAAGAACCAGAAGAAAACTTCCAGCTCACTCCTAAATAACTAATCAAAGACCTCCGTTGTCTACCGCATCAGGACTCTTGTTCAGCAATCGAAGCCAATGCAAGTAACCGTTTACAATTATTTAGATGCGTGTTTAAGTTTCAGCCCCTATTATGATGGAAAAGAGAGGGAAAAGCAAAAAAATAAAAATAAAACCCCCAGGGTAAAGTACAGTGTAATGGTGACCTTGCATAGTTACATTAAATTTACAATACTGAGATATGATTATATCTATTCTAACATTGCTAATTCTCAGAGTCCAAAAATTCTTTCCACATGCTCCATAAAATAGCCCCCTTTTGCTTTATTAATTTTAAAGAAAAAGTAAGGGGTTCCATCTTACATATTTCAATTACAATTGCTTTTCATTCTTCTAGAGTGGGAGGATTAAGTTGAAGCCATTTACGAGTAATAGCCTTTTTTAGCTGCAACCAGTAATATTCTCCATAGGTTTGTATAATTTGTTTCATGCAAATCCAGAATTCCCAAATATAACACATGAAACTGAAATGGGATATTAATCTTGAATATGGCCTCCAATGTCCGGTGTATGTCTTTCCAAAACAAGTGTATATTTGGACATGCCCAGAATATATGGTAGTGATTTGATACTTCTGAATTACAGTGTCTCCAACACCTAATTCCTATTTCACTATGGCACTTTTGTGCAGGGGATATAAAAAAATCGAATTACATTTTTCCATGCAAATAACCTCCACTGATGTGAGCCTGTGGTTTCCCATTGAGATTTACACATTTTTAACCAAGCCTCTTCTGTTATAATAATGTTTCCTTCCTTTTCCCATTTAATTCCGACATATGAGGTAGAATCTGATCTGTAATTCTGAAAACAATGCTAAAATTTGGAGATTACCTTACTAATAGTATTAGCCCTATATGCCAACAGGAATATCTTTACTAAACCATTCTGTGCCCAATCCCTGCTCTTTTTCACTTTTGAATTAAAGTAGTGTCTTATTTGAAAGTATCTAAACAAGTCTTGATTATCCAACTTAAACTGATTTTTAAATTCTTGAAAAGTTAAGAAAGTATTATTGTTTGTAACAGAATAATATGATGTAATGCCATTCTTACTCCAATTCTTAAAAGATTCATCTAGAATATTTGGAGTGAAATCTGTATCGTATGCACACCACCTCAATATCTTTAGAGCGTCTTTCAAATCATATTTTTTATTACTGTGGCCCATATTTCTAGGATAGTCATTATCCATGGATATTCTTTACTTACATATTTTTTTAATAAATTATCATCTGCAATTACTGCCTGATCGGTATTTCAGAAAAAAAGGAGAAATCAATCTGTTTCCATCTAGCTTTATAGTCTGGATTGCACCAGCAAACTATAGGTCTTAACTGGGCAGCTATAAAATAGTCCTTAAGAGATGGGAGAGCCAAGCCTCCCCTTTCTTTTGGTAACTGGAGTGTTCTATATCGAATTCTGGATTTTTTTACCTTGCCAGATAAACCTTATAATCCATTTGTCCCAATCTTTAAATTGTTCTTCTGGAACCTTTAGGGGAAGTGTCTGAAATAAGTATAAAAGCCTTGGGAGCATATTTATTTTGATAATATCCACTCTATCCCCTAAATTCAAGAAAGGGATGACGTTCCATCTCTGAATGTCTGCTCGTAGCTTAGCATTTAGAATTCTATAATTTACATCTGACAAAGTTCTAGTATCCTTTGGCAGATATATTCCTAAATATTTTATTACCTCTGTATTATATTTAATCTTGTATTTAAACCTTGTTTCTTCTGGGGGAGGGAAATTGTAGCAAATGACCTGTGTTTTTTGCACATTTACTTTGTATCCTGATAAAGAACCAAATGTATCTAAAGTTGACATATTTGAGAGACCCTGAGATATCATTTGTAACCCTTATATTAAAACATCATCTGCAAATAATGCAATTTTATGTTCTTCTTCACCCATCTTTATCCCCCTAATATCATGATTCTGGCATATCCACTGACTAAGGGGTATATATATATAACTGTATGACTTTAAGGATATTTTTATGAAAACCAAAATGTTCTAAAACTATGTATAGATATGAACATCTGACCGAGTCAAAGGCTTTTTCCGCATCAAGACTCAGTATCATTGCTTGTATGTTACTCTCTTCTATATGTTTTAATATATGTAGTGTACGTCTGACATTATCCTGTGTTTGTCTCTGTAAAATGAACCCTGTCTGGTCGTTATGAATTAACTCTGGAAGTAGTTTTTCTATTCTCCTAGTCAATATTGCTGTATATAACTTATAATCAACATTCAAGACTGAAATAGGCCTATATGAGCCACAATCTAATTAGTCTTTTCCTTCCTTTGGAATAGGGGAGATGATCACCTCATTCCACGAGATAGGGATTCCCTTTCCATTAAGTGAAGTATTACAGGCAGGAAGAAGGATAGGGGCAAGCTGTTCCTTAAATTTTTTATACCATTCCCTTGTAAACCCATCTGTACCTGGCGATTTGTTCAATTTTAATCTAGCTATCTCTTTTAATAGTTCTTGTGAGGTTATATCCTTTATTAAACTTTTGTTTTGTTCCTCTGTTAACCTAGGTAATTTTAAAGAACTTACAAATGCCTTAATATCGATTTCTGATCCAGATGCATTTACTGTATATAGTTTCTTATAAAAATTTTCAAATTGTTAATGGATTTCTGCCAATCTAAATATAGTTTTTTTTAGTTTTATTATCTCTAATTTTGTAGTTTGTGTTATCAACTTGTTGTTTTCTAAGCCTAAATGACAGGAGTTTTAATGACCTACTCCCAGCTTCATAATAGCGTTGTTTTAGAAATATGAGATTCTTCTCTATTTCCACATTATGTAGCTCATTGATTTCTTCTTTTATTTGTCCAATTTCTTGCATTAGGCCAGGTCTTTGGACTTGTATGTTTTTATGATTCATTTCCAACTCTTTTAACTTTGTTTGTAATTTCATAAATTTCTCCTGTCTTGGTTTTTTAGCTAATGCAGTTTCTGCAATTATTTTTCCTCTCAAGACAACTTTACAAGCATCCCATAGTACAGACGGGGATACTTCTCCATTATCATTCTCTTTTAAATAATGTTTAATTTCAGTTTTCATACGTACTACGAACTGCTCATTATTTAAAATGCTAGAATTCAATCTCCATAATGTATTAATATGAATTCTATTTAAACTCACTAAGGCATATACAGGTGCATGGTCAGATAGGTCCATTGTTCCTATGCTACATTTAATTACCTTATGTCTGTCTTTATTAAATAAAAATAAATAGTCTATTCTTGAGTATTTTGAATGTGGGTGGGAGTAATGGGTATAATCTCGTCCTTTGGGGAAAAATCTCTCCAAAGGTCTACCAGTCCTAGATTTCTTAATAGAGCTTTAAATTGTATTGCTATAGGAGTTACATATCTCTCTGTCACTTTAGAGGTATCTATTTTTGAATTGAGGACTGTATTAAAATCTCCCCCACAAATTAAGGTTCCTTGTGCCTCAGTTGAGATGATATTAAAGATTTTTTAATAGAATTTTAATTTGCTACCCGGAGGAACATAAGCATTTATGAATGTAACTGGAGCACCTTCAATTTGTCCTTTAATTAAAATATAATAACCTTCTTTATCTCTAATTTCGGTCTGATGGTCATATCTAAGTTTGTTTGATATTAAAATAGCAACTCCCCTCCTCCTGCCAGAAACATGTGATGAAGAAAATACATATTTAAATCCATTTCGTGCCAATTTAGAGTGTTCAGTCTGATTCAAGAGAGTCTTTTGTAAAAATGCCACTTGAACCAAAATCTTATTTCCCTTAATGGGATTGTGGACTCCATTTATATTATATGTAACAAATTCAAAGATATAGTCTGAGCCAACCATGTACTATGCAGTTTATATCAACACTTATGTAGACTTAACAAAACTATGCTTACATTTCCCCTGCAGTATAACAAAACACAAAAACATCAAACTATGTACAAAGGCATTCAACAAGAAAATGAACAAAAACAGTTTTTTAACACCACGAGTAACTTCCACAAATGAGATCCACCATCTATGGACCTTTCTTGAGCCTGCATGGTAATTTGGCTCTGAGGGAAAAACCTCGATCCTGTAAATTGGAGTGCCCTTACTGACAAAACAGCTTGATAAATAATGGTTCAAGTAAAAAAAAAAAAACTACAATAAATACAAACTTGAAAGGGCTACCGCTTTTATTTTTTATATTTATATATATATTTTCCATTGCAATGTTTTTGTTAAAATTTGTTCGATATTCGAATGATTAGGGGCTTTTAAGAGTATTTATTGGGAGAGCAGTTCTCTCACGCAGCCATCAGTGTTTGCGCGTTACTGGAAGTCACATTTCAGTCTTTCATTAAAAAATTATATAGAGATAGTAAAACAATTTCAAAATGGATACGTAGTGACAAGAATAGAATACAAAATGGCTACATAATGAAGGTACGCTATAAGTAATAATAAAAACAATGGTAAGTCACAGGCTGTCTAGCCAATAAAGGCAATTTACACACGCCATATAGCTATGATCTAGTACGTAGTTGACCATGTTTTCGACCATTTTGCAGACCATGTTTTTCAATTTTTTAAAAATCAGCTTCACACATGCATCGGTTACATATGTACACATACACAGGACCTCGCTAACTCCTAGCCCTTCACCGGCTGCGGATATCTCATCTAGAATTTTTTTGAGCATTACAGGGGGTGGATTGGATCTGTTAACACACATGTCGATCAATACATCCCACGAATCCGATGCTCTTTTGTACCCCGTGATCTTTCTCAGGGTCGCACGTGTGCTCTATGGCCGTAAGCATCATTTCAATCATTTGTTCTTTATATCGGGGCATAAACACAACGTCTCTCAAAAAATGATTTCCGCTACACACAGACCCCATGTTGTCACGGTCACACTCCAGACGCTGACACGCTGCTTTGCCAGAGATCCACGGCATCGTAAATGACTTTCTTGTAGTCCTTGTCCAGCAGTTTTTCCCTGATTTCTTGTAGCTTCGCAACGATGAATGGTTCATCTCTTAATTCGTTCAGGATAGCCCCGGTAGTTCCTTGAATCCTCAGACTGTTGTTGGACTTCAACCCGCAGCAGCGTAGAGTGAAGTCGATAATGGTCTGAAGATCGGGCTTGAACAGCATGCGGCACAGCTCGTCAAAGTGTGAGTCGAAATAATAGGTGGGAGGCTCAAACAGGCAGGTATGTTGCAGCTGGCACGGGTTGCACACTGTGGAAGCTTCTGTCACGAAAACAAATTCCTCGTATGTGTAAACATACCTGGCAATAAAGCTCATTCTGATTCTGATTCTGATATTATTTCACCGTTATTTTCTGATCTTCCACAGAAATGGCCTGCTCTATTTAAACAAGTACGCTATGGTGCTCCACCTGATAGCGAGCACGTGTGGTCCGCAGCTGTCCTGGACATTAAGTTCAAACATGCTTGAAATCTTCAATTTTGAACTTTGACACTGCCAAGCAAAACATTATCTTTTCGTGCCGGAGGTAGCTGTTTAATTACGTTAAGCCAGATAAATTACAAACATATGACATGGCACATCTGTAGATGGTTAAAACAGAATTTAAACATTCTCATATTTTATGCCGGAGTTTACATAATTCTGATATATCACCAAAACAGATATAACATAGCCGTGTTCATTAGTAGGTCATGAGGTCAAAGTCATCAATCAAAAATTTTGGCATAACGTCCAGACCTAATTACTACTGCTCTAGTAGCATTCTGCCTGCTTCAGATCAGACACAGAGATAAAATAGTGCGGTGAGATCACATTTATTTGAATGAATTATAGCATGTATTTCAATTAATTATCGATTGAGAGAGAGATGACAGTTGTGTGTACCTCCGTGCTGCGTCTGCGCGTCTCTCTCTACATACAATTACTTCACAAACAGCCATTTTACCATTGTTGCTGAGGAGTATAATGTAGCAATCTAGTGTCTAGGCTATTTTATTAATAAGAAACTTGCAGGGAAGCATTGACAACAAGTTTATGTGTGTGTGCAGCGCAATCTGCGATCTCTCTCTCTCTGTGTGTGTGCGAGTAATGTGTGTTGGATCTGTGGTGACTGGGGATAGGCCTTTTTCACTGTCGCTGGCTGCATCCGAAACCGCCTACCCAATGAGTAGGTACTTAATTTCATTAAGTACTTACTTAACGAGCGCTAAAAGAGTAGGTACTCTACAGCCAAATCTCGTTAAGTATGAATGCGATCCAGGCATCATCCGCCATGTTGACGTTATCATGTGATCTACGACGTTACAAGTACAACAAAAAAGATACGAGCGGCAGGTTTAATTGATCTTTCTGTAAATATTTTGATGTTTATGAAATTTCCTCATTTTGTGGTCTTGTTGAAGAAACAGCTGCCCTTTTATTGTGATTGTAGTATAACCAATACATTTTGGGTTGATTTAAATTTTTATATATTTAACCCAACTAATATGACCCACAGTTTAATCCTTAAATATATAATTTTTCCTTACGATAACCCAAAATTGTTATCTCTTGAATATATATATTTTATGTGCAATATTTTTCATCCACAAACAAAACTTAAATCTCCTTTGTTTTCTTCTTTTTCTTGTTGAATTTAACTGTCTTGTTTCATCCCTCCGGCTTATAAACAACAACAACAAATGCAATATTTTGATGCATTGATTATATGAATATTATGATTAAAGATATTTAACCTTGTCATTGTGCCTCTTTTTCTGTGTATATAATCTCATACTATGATGTATGCAAACCCATTATATAATAATAATGATAAATGCTGACCAATAATTTATATATATATATATGTAATTTGTAATTTGTAATTGTAAATGTAATTTGTTTTGTCATATGCCATAGTTATGCATGAATACATACTAGACAAACGCAGCCAAGGTGAATACATCTCAATTTTCAGTCAAGTAATGAATGCACAAGTTAATGAAACAATTATATTTTATTTACTGACAACAGGAAACATGAATAAATGAGTAAAAGAATAAATAAAAGTAACCATGACAATAAATAAATACAAGTCATCAACACATGAAACAAAGCTTTATTCAAACATATTGTTCTAATAATCATGTATTTACAGACGGTGACCCCACATCTACTGCATCTCAACACAGCTTTATTCTGATGAAGCAGCTGACCACTGTGTCCACCTTCACCTGTCTCTGCCGTCCATCACGACAATCACTGCTGCATTCAGACTGAATCTGATCATGGATGAGAAAGGGACATCGAGGCTATCATTGCCTGCTCTCCATGAGCACGACTACATTTACACAGAGTAAAACATTTTACAATTTATTACTTTTGTGGTGTAGTGGGCTAAACCACTGAACTGGTCAGCTGAAGGTTACTGGTTCGATCTCTGCAGCCGTCACCACCGGTGTGTCCTTCAGCAAGGCTCTTTACTCCAGGTTACTGCAGAGGGATTGGGGTTCCTGTAATAAGAGCACTATAAGTCACTTCGGATAAAAGTGTCTGACAAATGAATAAATGTAAATGTGATTTTTGTAAATCCTTTTTTGTGTCTTGGGTACAAACGCTCAATAAAGCTGCTTATTTCTTAAAGTTTATTTCTTCAAGGTACTACTTTTTCTTTTTGGGGGGTTTAAAGGGTTAGTTCATCCAAACATATAAATTCAGTCATTATTTACTCGCCTCACTGTTCAATCCTTGGGGTATTTTTTTTTTCCTGAACACAAAAGGGTATTTTGGTCAAGTTTGTCCTGCTGGTTTCTGTTCATACAATATCAGTCAATGGGAGACTGACTTTCAGAAGCTTCATGACATTATTTGATGATGCTTTTGAAGCTTCTGAAACTCGGGCTCCATTGACTGATGTTGTATGAACAGAAACCAGCAGGACAAACTTGACCAAACTCACATCCTCACTGTCTTTTGGTGTTTCTCTAGATGCTCTCGCTGGCTCTGGGGTTACTGAGGATGAAGAGACCACAGCAACATCCGGCCCAGGTGAGGCAGTAAGGGCAGGTGGAGTGATGGAGCGTCTCATCCATGGCACTGGACCATTTCCAGGATGCTGCTGTGGACTTCTCCATCCTCACTGCACACAGCAGTCTGTGGACATTTCAGATCCTGCAAAAATGCACAAACACAATTCAAAAGCAGTAATTTTAACAGCATTTCAACATTAGAAGTAACAGAATGATCTTACTTTATATATTTGTTTCAGGTTTTCCCTTTTTTTCCCCACAAATGCCGCCGTCACCTTTCCTTGCAGGTCCTGCTCCACCACAAAAGCTCTGCAGCAAATGCACAGGAGTCAAGAATCAGAAAAGTGCTGTGATAACTCTGTTTGAAATTACAATAATTGAAATAAATTACAACTTAAAATTTAAAAAATGTTTTATTCATTTCTGTAGTATACTCACTCAAAGCCTTTGATGGCAGCATTCTGCTTTCTGGTGAAGAGGGCTTCATTAGCCGCTCTCATCTCTGCCGGATAAGCAGACGTGTGTGCTCATCTGTCCCTGTAACATCCAGACAAGAGTCACGTTACCTCTGAGATTTGTGTGCTCAAAAGTATTAAGTAGTGTTAAGTAGCTTTTTATCCAACACAAATGTTCCTCAATTTTTCAACAGTACTAATGGACAAATAAAATAGATTACTTATATTTAGTTACTTTATGGAAATTTATTTACATTACTTACATTCATCTATTGCAAACAGTGCTGACAACAGCGAATTGTACTACACAATAACCAGTGTTGGGCAAGTTATTTCCCAAATGTAATACATTATATATTACTAGTTACTGTCTTTTGAAAGTAATTAGTTACATTACAATATTACTGTCTCTGAATTGTAATGCGTTACACTACTTTTGAGTTACTTTTGAGTTATTTTCACCAATATATCCACAGAAGTATTATAAAATGCCAAAATGTAGTTTATTGCTGCTCATTCTACACCCAGTGGAGGGTAATGTGGTAGGTCTATATAGCATACAATTATAAAATCATATTTAGATGCCGGTATGTAGGTCTACATTAATGTTACGTTGTAGTTTAGGTTAAACACAGATAAGCAGAAACCACATTATTACATTCATACCGGTAAATAAAGCGAAATGTTATAATGTACAAACAATAAACACAATACCTAGCCTATAGGCAAATTTGAACG